>NW_017307646.1:280860-312387 GCF_000935625.1 Nanorana parkeri
GCGCCCGGGGCAAGTGCCCACCCCGCCCCCCCGGTTGTTACGCCACTCTCTGACAGTCACATTGTCTCCTCCCTCCCAGTAAGGCCGCTCACAGCTCCCGGCTGAGCCGCTTCCTCCACCATCCCGTCTCCTCTCAACTTCTCATACCATCGAGATTGACAACAAGTGGGCGGTACAGCCCTTCATAGAGAGGGCCGCTCTACACACTAACATTGCCTAGAACAGCTCACGGAACAAACAAGCCGACGGAGCCACTTGGGAAAGGGGGGAGGAGTCCGGTGACGTTGATGTCCATGACGTCACCGGATTTGCGACAGGACTCCCGGAAGCCGGCGGAGAGGTGAGTATTTTAATTAGCAATCAAAAAAAAATGTAATCGATCAAAAAGATTAACGATTGATCGAGAAATTAATCGTCAATTTCCGAAGCCCTAGTTTTTCCACATCCTGGTCCTTTTAGGCATTAGTGATGTAGTCCATGCCTGAGAGATACATCCTGGGAAGGTTACATCACATTGCATTGATGGAAAATCTCATCTGTAAACTGCAAAATCTCAGGGAAAGGCATTCTCCTCCCCTGAGATGATGTGCATGGTCACATGTCCTAGTCACATGTGCCAGAGTTCCAAGAAGGCAGGAAGGGAGATGGAGTAATCTGCCCTTAGTAAAAATGGCCACTGAGAAGAAAGGGGAGGAAAAGAACAATAAGGTATGCAAAGAAAAGCCAGATATTTTCTAGAAGTATCTGTTTGTAGATTGTCATTACTAAACATTTCTAAAGCTGCCTTTGTTGAAATGATAAAGATATGGGTAAAGTTCCCCTTTAACGTACTGCTTGTAAGAAAAAAATAATGTCCAGTAGAGATTCAAACCTGTAGCAGGAGATAAAGCCTTTCCCTAAAAATACAACCATTACATACAATCAGTGGCGGACCTAAGGAACAAAGGGCCCTGGTGCACGATTTGTTTTGGGCCCCCCCAAAAAAACCCACAAACACAGCGCTCGCCTTCTGCAGCGCTCAGGGGGGCTGTCACTTTCTCTCCTCCCCACTGGAACACAGAGCAGCACCCAGCAGGGAGAAAAGAAAGAAGGGAAGTGCCGCTGTTTCGGCAGAAAAATTGCACTTTCGGCATTATGCCAAAAGTGCCATTTTCGGCCAATATGTTTTGGCGGCCGATATATGGTGCATCCCTAATATTTACAGCAATGCAGAATTGCACAGGCTATAGAGGACTACACATCCCAGCAATACTTCATATAACAATAGCATTTCTGTATAAAGTACTGCTGAGATTTATAGTCCTCAGCAGGCGATTGCTTGTAAGTCATGCAGCAATCCCCTGCTGTTAAAAGCGGTACCAAGGGCATGGCTGCCGAGGCAGCCGTGTTCTTGTTTTAACCACTTCTGCGGGACGCGGTCTATAGACGTACTGCGGCCCGGAAGTGGTTAAAGTGACATTAAAGTCAATTTTTTAAATCCCTCCTCCCAATGTTAATGTTAGCACTTACCTTAACTGATGTCTCTTATCCGATCTTCTTTCCTGATGTTTTCATCTGTCCCTCCAGCTGTGCGGCGGGTGTCCGATCCAGCGCTGACTCCTCTGTCATTGCTGGCACTTCCTGTCCCACGGTGTCTGCATGCATCTATATACTTACCTTGCGTCTTTCCTCGTCTCCCGCCCGAAAATCCGAACTGCGCATGCACCGGCCCCAAGATGCTTTGAGGGCGCCCGAGCAGTTTTGGATTTTCGGACAGGAATGCGCGGCGAAGACGTGGTAAGTTTAAACCGCTGTTAAAGTGTTTTTCTTTTTTTAAACTTTTTGCATATATCTACTGCTTGCTAGCCTTATATATATGCAAAAACCCGCCTGCACCAGCGGTAGTTCCACCACTGCATACAATGCAAAACTGAATCCTGCAACATAATCTATCTTTGACTAAAAGAAATAACTTTCAGCTGTGTCCGATTTCAACTTGGAGTTGCCATTGAATTGAAGTTTTCTTTTTTCCAGTTCTAAATTGCAAAGTAGCAAGAGAAAGAGAAAATATATGTAAAAAAGAAGATGATCAGCTTAGAACGCTTAGAAAGTTTTAGAGTTATTGCACACCCACCTGTGACTTCTGGCTAGAACATTGTGTTGATGGTAGATTATGCTAAGATTACTCAGAGAAGACATATGTGATCTGTGTAGTTCAGATGTGTGTGTAATGATATCTAATGCTTGTTATTAACCTTCGCTCGGACTGTGTGGGTGGATAGCACATCAGACCTGAGTGAATATAAGGAACACTGATTAGCTGGAAAAGTTATTTTTGGACAATATTAAACCTGTGAAACATAATTTGGACAGTTTGGAATAGATCAGTGACTATCAAACTAATCAGAATGTGTCAGAATGAGACTATTTCTTGTGAAAGTATATACAGTACTTGTAATACGGCAGTAATAAAACTATTGTACTCTGTTTTGGTTTAAGTAAAGCTGGCTGAGAAGGTCTAGTAAAAACATACAAAATGATGGCAAAATATTTTTTCCTACTCATGTCTCCCTGGTTATTAGGTGTTGCAGGTGAATTCCAATGAAACAACCAAATACACAGCTGAAATAAGCAGATGTGAGCGAACCAAAGAAAAAGTACCAGTCTTGTGATTTACACACCCAGCATACCCAGACAGGTGATATCACAATTTCAGTGTTTTTTGACATTTTGGTACTGCATGATCTTGTGGCATTGATAGTAAAGGTGATTTTTAAAGCAGAACTCCATGCAAATCTACTCTTAACACTTTCCACGGGCCTACCCCCGCACTGCAAGTGTTAAGTTTTGTTTTGGTTAAGTGTGTTGAGCACTTAACTCTTGCAGTGTAGGGGTAGCCCCACTACAAAGGTTTAGATTTAATTTTCCCAGAGTTCTGCTTTAATTAACCAAATACCTATGATCATTTAGGGGCTGAAGCTGAATTTCAGACAAACAGCTTTAAAGTTAAACACGTACGTGCGTATATGCGCGGCAGTGTGAATGAGGCCTAAGTGTATGATACGCCCCCAGAAATGTGACTTTCTGCTTCTGTGATTGGATTACCAATTTTCCCAGATGTCTGCATTAAGATAAAAGTATAATTTTTGGCATCCCCTGCAATAGGAATTGCATTTTCGGTGAGATACTCCCTAAGGGTCATTACTACTAAAGGAATTCTGACACTGCACCTTTCTCTATGACAGCACAGGAAGCCCACCAGCTTGTTATAATGAACCCAGACCCTCCCATTTAGGGGTCAGTTTGGAGAGGACATGCTGCAACAAACAGCTTTTCCTTGTGAACAGAAACAGTTAGGAAACTGCAACAAAAATTGCAATGTACAAAGATCACCCAGAGAGGATTTGTTTATTCTCAACAAAAGTGGTATTACTCATAAAGCAATTTTTAGATCAATTTAACAAAATTAAGGACCTTAAATAATCAATTTTGTCAGTCTTGGTTCTTAAAACAAGCAATATTGTTATTTATTGCTTTACAATTATAAAATGTTCGCTTTTATAAACCATCTTCTTTATAGACAAAGTTAAAAAGTGGATGATTAAATGTAGTACTGCTGTATGTACTTGAAAATTGTTCACAAGAAACACTGCACTGGGGAAAATAGAAGATATAAAACAACTATTCTCCTCCTCAGAAATAGCTGGGAGAAAAACACTGCACAGCAGCTAAATGTATTGTTTCATTGATTTTATGTTGCTGAAAACCTTTTTTTCCAGAGAAATATTTTAGGAGTAGTGCTGACCAGAATTTTATGTCACTAGACAGTATTTTCTTGAATTATGAGTTGTTAAAAACAAATACAATTGGGCTAATTTATGAAAACTGGAGCATTGATACAAAAAAGTTGCTCATTCTAACCAATAATCCTGTGGGGTTGATATTTGTAACAAGAACAAGACAAAAGACGGTTGTAACCTTATATTACAGTATTATTTCCATATTTCCTCTGATTTACTTTTTACAGAAAACACTTAAAGTGACATTAAACCCTCAGATTTTTTAACATAAAACATTACTGTAATGTGCGCCTTAATGTAATCCATGGTAGTTTCCCTTCTCTTTGCTGCTCTTCCTTTTAAATCATCATGTCTTCTCAAGCTTGGGGAGAACTTCCCTTTTGCAGCTCAGGGCCTCTTCCTGTAGTGCTGGCTCAGGTTACAAACCTATACAAACGTTATATACAGACACCAGGTAGCCATTCCAGAGACAAGGCAGTCTGCTTCAAAACAGAAGTTCTGCCCAGCATGAGAACAGATACAAATTTAAAAGGAAGAGCAGCAAAGAGAAGGGAAACTACCATGGATTACAGTAAGGCGCACATTACAGTATTGTTTTATGTGAAAAAAATTTGAGGGTTTAATGTCACTTTAAAGAGAGACTGTGACTAGACCAGTCATCTTAACAACAATCTTCCCATAAAATTATAAGTGGATTTAACATATTTTTGGGGATTAAAAGTACTATTTCTGTGTTTGCAGATGACACCAAGTTATGTAGTGAAATAAAGTCCTTACAGAATGTTTCCAACTTACATGAAAACCTGAATGCACTGTGTGATTGGGCATCTTTTTGGCAAATGAGATTTAATGTTGATAAATGTAAAGTTAGGCACTTGTGGAGTAAAAGCATGCATACTTCATACACTCTAGGGGGGGTATATTTTGGGGGAGTCAATGATGGAGAAAGATCTGGGTGTTCTGGTAGACCATAGACTCAATACAAGCAGGCAAAGTTAAGCCACAGTTTCTAAAGCAAGCAAAATACTTTCTTGTATTAAAAAGCGTGTAGACTGCAGAGATAGAGACATCATCCTGCCCCTGTATAAGCATTGGTAGGACCTCAACTGAAATATACAGTTCAGTTTTGGGCACCAGTTCACAGAAAGGATGTTATGGAACTGGAGAAACTGCAGAGAAGGGCAACTAAACTGATTAGAGGCATGGAGGAGCTCAGCTATGAGGAAAGATTAGCTGCACTGAATGTGCTCTCTTTTGAGAAGAGGCAATTAAGGGGGGACATGATCACCATGTATAAATACATACAGTAAATGACCCATATAGTGAGCTTGGTACATCTAAGATGATATTTCCCTCACTTTGGAGAAGTGACTTCCTGTTGTGTCTTTGGGATAGGAAGTGAAGGGGGATCTTCCTGAAGTTTTGCAGAAGGCTTTAGATATACTTCAATAATATGTCAGATATAAATATAAAAGAAAACCTTTAGATAATAATGTTATCAGTGGGTCAATGTCTGGTTTTTCTAAAATCTTGATTCTGCATATAGTTTGCAATTATGCATTCACATAGGAACAGCCATATGTGCATTAGATATACAGACTCTGCTTTTTACATTGCAAGGTGCAATGGATCTGCTTAATAACGTACAGGGGCTTTGCTAGCACTGGGCACCCTTCTTTGTGGGGTGGCTCAGGTCTGATGCCACAGCTGACATTGTTTTTCTGTGAGTTTTTCTATGTCAGTGGAGTACCCATAGCTTCTTGTATTGTAAGTGTAATGTAAAGTGGCCAGTGATGCTTGTATTTCCAAGTGATCAGTAGTACCTTATATGTTTGTGGCCTCCAAAGCAGTCTTCCCCAGTGCTGCACAGACACAGCCGATATTGCGGCCATTATATAGTCCACCCGAACGCCGCGTGCTGCGGCCCCGCGCCCCACACAGCCACAAATGCAAAGCAAGGGGAGGAGGGGGCGGAGCCCCGAGCACGGCATGGTGCGTAGTGGGAGGGCCGTATGCAGATCTGCACTGGATGTCATCCTGCATAGAGAGCTTATTCTGACGGCAGCCAACGGCTCCGATTTCAGAAGAAAAAAAAAGAACAAAAAACGAGCAGGGAAAGGTTTACTCTGCTCGATCGAACAGAGTGAACCTTTCTGGGAGAAAGTGTTTCTCTCCCGGGCGGCCGGGACTTCCAGAGCGTCCGGGAGAGTAATGACAGGTGGCGTTCCTGGTTACCGGGTACTGAGAACTGAGAACACTGAGAACACGGAGAGGCTGCTCTCAGTGTGTAATGACAGCGTCCCTGTTTAGCTGGTAGTGGCTGGCCAGAGCCAGCCGTGAGATGACGGCTGGCTCTGCCCAGCTGTCAGAAGCAGGCTGTCGGCCGTCCAACAGCTGGCCATTCGGCCAGCTTCGGCTTTCACAGCGGCTAAGTCGAGCCGATGCATATGCCTTCGGCTCGACTGAGCCGCTCGGCAAACTTCGGGAGCTGTATGGGCTATAGCGAATAGCCCGTACAGCAGCCCTTCGGTTTTACTGACCCGAAGGGGTCCTGGAGCCAAAGCTAGCCGAAGGATCAGCCGAAGCTACGGCTAGATCCTTCAGCAGCTTAGTGAATAGACCCCCAAGTCTCTTCTGCCAAAAAACAACTGCTTCTAATCTCTAGCAGTTTTACCCTTTTGTGTAAACTGTACGGCACATGCACTGTGCAGTATACTGGCCGGATCCTTCCCAGCATCTGCAGTGTTCCGAGAATTGAGCTGGATGCCAAAGATGATGTATCTCTTGAGTTACATCATCACAGGCAGTGCAATGCTCTGACAGGACAAAGCCAAAAGAAGCCGCGGAAGATATGGCATTGCCAGTGGATGGAGAGGTACCGACACAGCAGAGAAGTCAGTTCTGGAGAACAGCACCCTTGTCAGGTAAGTGTGCCAACATGTGCACATATGCTGTGCATGTTCGCATATTTTGGCAAGGGCCCACCTGGTACAGCAGACTTTACTTCAGCTTTCAAGACCAATTGAACCTTCAGTTAGCGGGGCCGACTAGCAAGATACTGAAGCTTGGCCCAGAGGGAGATTCCTCCATCCACACAGTTTAGCTTAGATGGAGGAATCTGTTGCACTTTTTCCATGTGACCATAGAAAATCTGCAGATAATCTATAGGTGTATGGCCAACCTAAATCAGATAAATACATTCCAGGTGCATTAAAACAAAAGGTGTGCAAAGTCTTTAAACTGTAAAGAAGAAGTCACAGCCTGAGTAGAAAAGCCTGTCCCCTGCCAGCATGCTGCACAGTGGGACCCTTGGGCCTCATGCACACAGACTTGCAGATGCATTTTTTTTACGTAGCTCTATTTTAGCATTTAGATTTATATTTTAAAGCAACATTCAGGGGCTGTGTTCTGAGAAGAGCTTAGTGGCATAATTTACATGCCTATGCAAGTAAAAGTTGTCTAGTGGCTAGAATAAATGAATATTTTAGCCAATAGAATTAGTTTACACGCATATGCCTCAAAACAGTGCATGCACATAATTGCGCATAACTGCATGTAGTAACACACCAAAACACACATCTATAAATGGGATTTTCCTAGTAGCTTTTTAGCAGAAAAATCCAACGTACTTGGGAGTATTTTAATATGCCCGTGCGCATCAGCTCTTACTGCCTTTTGGGAAGCAGTGATCTGTTTGCAAAGGTCCAACATAGCCCCTATTGTGTCAGAGCTAAATCTCTCCAATCAGTACGGAGCATGAGCTTTGCTGATTGGAGAGCTCTAGCTGAGACTCAGTAGGGGGCATGCCCGACCTCCACAATAAGACAACTGCCTACACACAGAGATCAAGGGTCCCACTCTGCACCTGCTGGCAGGGGATAGGCTTTTCTACTGTTGTGGCTGCTTTAAAAAAAAAATAATTGTAGACATTGAACAGCATTTTTATGTTCCTGGAATGTATATAGCTGATTTAAAATGAAGGTTCAACTGGGCTTCAGGAAAACTGCATACACTTGATGCCAACAAACTAAAAATAGATTTTTTGCATTTACATAGACATTAACTGCCCCTTCTCAGAATACAGATCTATGAGTTAGTCGTCTAACTGAAAACAACACACTCCTTGTGTGATTGTTATCTTATCTCTACAGATTATTCTTGGCTTCCACTGTGCTTTTTATGTTCTAGTTTCTCTTTTGCACTGTATACAGGTGGAAAAAATGATTTATTTATGACCAATAACATCCATGCCTGTGCCTTGCAGGTGCCGCTGTATAAAGAAGAGGGAGCATATGTTAGAGAAGATTCCGTTACTGGTAAATGTTCCCCTAGCTGAATTGATGCTCCTTGTTTTACACTTTGTTCCATTGTGTGAAGAACATATAAAAGGCTTGTCTATTGTACAACTGTTCTTTTCATGGCTGTTACTCAGATGCTGAAGGAGAGCTCTGTGTTACTGCAAAGCATTTACTTCTTTTTTGGATATGACTGAAAAAAAACCAGAATATATTTTTAAAAGATGCGTCTGATCTGAATTGCTAAAAAAAGAACATTTGTGGGTTTGAAATTTTCATGAAGATATACAGGGTTATTCACAAAAGGGTGAAGAGTTTGGAGAAGGCAGGGGAAGTGAACAATCTAGGACAACGTAGCTGATTTGGAAAAATTTGCCAATTCAGCTCACCTTCAAGTTCAGCTATTTTGGTCTAGATTGTTCACTTCTCCTGCCTTCTCCAAACTCTTCACCCTTTTGTGAATAGCCCTGTTTATCTAGGCTATCTATAGAATTAACATAGTTTTACTTGGTTCTACATGGGTTAATTTTTTTTTTTACAAGGACCTCTATTACTGGAAACTTTAGTTTGGCGACATTTCCATACCACCCTTTTTGGCAAATGTGCAAGCAAACTGGCCATATATGGCCAATTCGCCTGCCTGAACCTCTGGCTACTGTTTTTCTGCCATGTATCAACCATAGCAATACCGTTGCTAACTGACATCACATATGTGGTCAGTTACATCACCTGGAATCATCGCTGCTGTGTTTACATTCCAGCAGTGCTGGAGACCTGCCATTTGCGATGGCAGTAGTGGCAAGGCAGCATTGTCGTAGTAACGTGTCATCAGGTTGGCAGTTCAACATATTCTGCCATTGCTCTTCATGATAGATCTGGATCCACATTTAGATTCGGATATGTCCTTCCCCAGAGACCAAATCATTGCTTCTGGGAGGCAGGATGTGGGGACAAGGTGTCTTGCAAAGTGGGGGAGGATTGGCCACCCTCCTTGCAGCATACCCTCCCAGTGTTGAGTGCATGTGGCCTGGTTTAGGCTATGATGACCTGCCACTACTGCTACTCCCATCATAAATAACAAATCCCCGCCACTCGTAGAATGCAAACAACAGTGCAGGGGATCCTGGCTGATGTCAATGACCAAATATGTCTGTGACCATATTTGGTCAATGATGTTACTCGGGATCCCTGCAGTTGTGTTCAACATCATCAGGTGTTGCTCATTATGGTTAACCTGGATCTATATAGCTGTACAACGTGATTATTGTTAAATTTAAATGCCTGGATACTCGTCATTTATGAATTTTTAGAAGACCCCTTGCGTAAAAAAAATCTCCTTAAAGGGACAGTACACATTTTCACAAGCAAAAACATTTTAAAAAATGGTGTGGGGTTCCCCTTGCAATTAAAACCAAATCTTTATCCAGCCTACATGCCCTCAACATTGGGAGAGTACCTTGCAAGGGTGGAGTGCAGCAAATCCTTCCTCCCTTGCAAGGCACCTTGTGCCCATGCTGATGGGGACAAGAAACACATCCACACTTCCTGTGTAACAAGAAGAATGTCAGGGTGGTGTGGGAAGGGACTCATTGGAATCTGGAAGCTGAAAAATGTCAGGGGTGGTTGTCTATTTCTAGAACAATGTTTATAAATGTCATTCTAGAAATAACCCTTGCGTGTCTAATGTGCTTGTTGTGCCTAAGGACAGTTTGGGTTACGTACACAGTGTACAGAGCCAATCTGAACTTCTATGTACCATGTGATCACTGTGAATACCAATCACAGTAATGACAGATGTAAACAATGTGAGTCATTCATTAGTTCCTGATCAGTGGCTGCAGCAGATTGAAGATAGGAAGGGTGTTGACTGTGGAATTCTTTTTTCACCCTCTAACCTCCCCCTCCTCTCCTGTACATCTGATCTGCATCCTGTCTCTAGTGACCTGTTTTTAGCACCTCAACTCCCTGTATCTTACAATTGTGCACATTAACCTCTTCATCTCCATCCTCCCACTGTTTGTGACCTGTACAAAAGTCCCTTCACCTCCTCTTCCACCCTGTGTATATGACCTATGCTGTGCTGTATCTAGTGCACCTTTACCAAGCTTGGTGATTTAACCATTTTAATACCAGCAAAAAAATTAAATCACCTGTAGGAACAAGGTGTCTTGCAAAGTGGGGGAGGCTTGGCCACCCTCCTTGCAGCATACCCTCACAGTGTCTACTTTGTAAAGGAAAATGTTTTTTTCCCCAGAATTTTTTGACTTTTTTTCCCTCTATGTAGTAAAAAAAAAAGTATTAAGTACCACCAAAAGAACGTTCTATCTGCCTACAAATAAATAATTACATTAATTTGGGTACATTGTTGCTTGACCGATTAATTGTCAGTAAAACTATCACAGCACTGAAAACTGAAATGAAAGGGTAGGTGCAGGCTGGTACTCAAGTGATTAAGATAGTTTGTATGGCTGATCACATACAAGATTTATACAGAGTGGGGCCATTGCCTTTCTAACCATCTCCAAGTCCATAGTAACTTTTATTTGTCACTGGCCAGTAGACAGAACGGAATTGTTAAGTATCTAGGAAACAGAGTTCACATAAGTTATTTACCAGTAAATATAATAATTGTAGAAGGAGCGATTTTCTTTTCAAGGATATAAAATCCATCTGAATATAAGAAAGGAAATATACCAATTTCAAATTTGCTGAAGAAAATCTTCATTCCCTCTAGAAGATAAGGATTTGATAAATGACTACTTGCAATCGATTCATTTATGTGACTATGAAGAGCAAGGGCAATGCAATGAACAATACTTGATCTAGCCAAAGTCTAATATGAACTTTTACACAGATTAAAAAGTTTCCTCTCTCACTATTATTCATGAATAATATGCTATTGTCTGGAAACTGAGTCTAATCTGACAGTTTTATTGGCAAAAAGTACTTAGAATTAAATATACCTTTGATGTAATGGACAAAAACAGATCATAAAAAAAAAAGCATTATCACACTCTTTAAAGAAAATGTCTTTTTCTTTTCACATTATTATTTAAATTTTTTATTTTTTTTTGCTTCTCATGATTTAAATAGATTTTTCAGAAATAGCTCTAACAATATATTCAAAGCTGCCATAAGCATGGATGATAATAATTAAGAACACAGACCATAACTATAAATTGCTGAGTTGTTTTGTGGAACTGGAATTTTCCTTAATGGTTATTAAAAAGAATGAGAGTAATATAAATGGAATATTTAATGAAACTAGAAATTATTATATTGAGCACAATGTGATCACAAAATATTGTTATTCCGATCATAGATGTTTTTTTTTCTAAACTTTTTTTCATGATCCTATATTCTTGGATATGTTAATATTCACTTAAAGGAGAATTATGAGGTGAGTGATTTTCACTCAACCTCATAATCTGAGCCGACCTGTGACAATGAAACTGTCACAGGTCGGCTCAGTAGATCAGGAAGTGAGCGAACACATACCATCGCTCGCTCACTTCTCGATCTATCCCTGCAGAGAGCCGTCACTGTCACTCACGGCTCCCTGCAGGGATTCCCCCCTCCCCTGTCCGATCCTCCAGCGCTGACTGGCGGAACGAACGGGGAGGGGGCGAGCACAGCTGGCTCTGCTGGATAGGCAGAGCCAGCTGTCAATCCCGCAGCAGGGTGGATCTCGACAGCAATGTCGGGATCCGTTCCGACTGCGCCGTCTCAGTATAACGCTGTAGCTTGCGGTATACTGAGCTTTGGGTCATGGGAGAACGCTAGTTTGTGTTCTCCCGTGAACCTTAGGAGAACTATGGGAAAAAGCCCTTTAATCAGTTTTCTAGTCTATGGGCTCAATTCACACAACAGTATAAGGATCCTTATTTTTAAAAAGGTAACAGTTATTGTCAGCAAAGTTCAGTTACATAGTTAGGTTGAAAAAAGACAGTCCACTTAGTTCAACCTATAGAGATAAGATAAGGAAAAAAAAAAGAAAGAAAAATGTCCTAAAACAGAGCACTATGCCCACAGTTATCCACAGTTAAGCCAAAGAAAGGCAACCCCCCTCCATAAAGCATGGTTCAATTTGCTCCACCAGGGGAAGGCAATCAGATATTTCCTGGATCAACAACCTCTGATGTTTTTTTGATTGTAAATGTTAAAATATCTATAAATATTCTGTGCATCTAGTAATATTCGGTTTGAATATAAGTGAAAATTGCACTCTTGTTGCTGAACGTAAAGGTCCTTATACTTTAGTAGGGATGAAATTTGGGCACGGGCTAAACATGAGTTCAATCCAAACCGAACCTCAGACTAGGGCAGCTGTGGCAATACCTATGCTAAATGACATATTCGGTCAATTATGTCACCTGGCATCTCTGCCGAAGTGTTTACATTCCTGCAGTGCCAAAGAGCTGTCATTTGTGGTGGAGGTAGTGGCAGCGCAGCATCGTCGTGGTGGCAGGTTGTGGTGGCAGCGGGTCAACATTGTCTGGCATTTTTTTTTTCTTAGAAAGGACGTATACAATACTGTAGGTACTTTTATTACCTAGTTACATTTTGTGTTTGTGAATGAGTAACAAAGAGTAACAAGGGGGACTATTTACCCCGTACTCATGCACAAGTGTGTGTAGGGATGGCTATCTAGGGGCCCCAGGGCTTCCAAATTCTGATAAGTCCTCCGCTACAGACCCCCACATTGCTTCTGGGGGACAGGATGTGGCAGTGGGAGACCCTTGCAATTTAACCTCCCAATTTTTAAGGGCATGTGGTTTGGTATGGGTTAGGATGACCCGCCACCACAACATTACTGCAAGGTTCCCTCCCAGTTATGAAAGCATGTGACCTGCTATTGTTGGGGGGAGTGGGGGAGATGCATGATTGTTGCCCTCCTTTCCTGGCTACTCAGGCTGAATGCCTGGGTACAGGTCTTTTAAGAATTTTTACGGGGACACCATGCTGATTTAATTTGGGGCTTTTCGTAAGGGACGGTGAACTCATTGCTTACAAAAAAAAATGGGTTCCCCTTATAGTTCAAAACAAGCCCTTTTCCCAACATGCAGCCTGGGTGCCCAGCAAAAGGGAAGGCAGCAAGTGTGCACCCTCCCTCTTGAACCATTCCAGACCTTATGCCTTCAACATTGCATTCCTTGCATCCCTTTGCAAGGCACCTTGTTTGCCTGCTGATGGGGAAAAGAGACTCATCCCCACATCCTAACAAAAGGGATGTGGGGGTCTGCAGGTAGGCACTTAGAATTTGGCACTTAGAATTTGGATGCCTCCTCCAGAATATAGGGACACCAGATACCCTATGTATTTGAATTATTACAGGGTACATAGTACCGCTCGCTAACCATTTACCAAAAAAAACAAAACAACCATACCGTGAAAAAATATATTTTTTCCTCTTTTCTTTTACTATTCTTTTTTCTTTTCTTACTTTTTATATAGATATAGATTACAAATTATATAGATACTGTGCTCTGCATTTTATAAAAAGTTATTATATAGATATGTCTGAAACTTGCTTTATGGATATTGTACCCCACACGGTACTTCTTTTGTCATTGTTATTATGTAAACTTCCTGTATTTGTTTATAAGATCTAAGTCAATCATGATGAGCAAGGCCCAGAGGATGTTGATCCACCACCACGCTGATGATGCTCCGTCACTACTCCCATCGCAAAATACAGCTCCCCGGTACTGCTGGAATGTAAACTCAGTGACGGGGATCCTGGGTGACATCATTGACCAAATATGATCACACTGCTGGAATATAATCAAAGAGGTGCGTGTGCTGCCTGTGTGTTTGTTATGCAGCCAACAGCATCTTAGCAACAAGTGGCTTATCCCATGCCCAATCAGCTGCCGGCAGGTAGAATTCCCAGTTGACAGCTGAATCTAAACAAAGGGGTGGGGGATGCTGGCTGACATCATTACCCAAATATGGCCATTGTTTTATGCCTGTTTTATGACAGGTCAGCAATTATTTGCATTTTTACAAATCATATTAAAAAAAGTAAATTTCTTTAACTAATTGTGTTTTGTCCATTATATAACACATAGGGAGTGATTTGGGAAGAGAAGATATGTTTATTTTGAACAACATAGAGGGAGAGAGGGGAAAATGCTTTTTCAGTTGTTTTACAGAAAACACTAAACCATTTTACACTGAATGCTCTACTCTGCTAGGCAATTAATTACCAACTATGAATGTAGATTGAAAATGAAGCACTTACATATTTTCAGGTCAGTAAAGTAAATTCAGACAATGCCTAAATGTCCAGTTAATAAATACGATGTCCCAATTAATTTATACAGACAATACCTTACCAAGTCAATTGATACAGACAACATTTAAATAAACAAACCACTGAATAGGTGTGGGAAATATTGTGATTAGTCGGTTCCATCAAAATGGACAGTTTACTAATTCACTTATACAGGCAATATGCCAGCTGGGCAATTAATAAAAACAAAACGCTAATCTGCAATAGCGTTTAAGGCAACATTAAAAGAACTCAAGGCAGAGTTAAAAAACACAAATGAATGCAGCTCTGCAATTATGAATACATATTTTATTGTATTTTTTTATGCAAGCAGTGTAAGTACCTGAACTGGACTCGGTATCAGCCTCTTGCAATCGACTGTATAAAAAGCTTAGATTAGGAAAGATGGAAGCAGCAAAGGAAGTCAACATGCTGTGCTGTGTGTGCTAACATGGAATATGTTAATATGAAGAGACAGCAGAGTGACAGAGAGATAAGCTTATCAATCTGCTACTTCTCCTTTCACTGTCCAGTCACAGCCTGGGGCTGGCACAAGACTGGTAAATGGAATTTTAAGTGCAACAGAGAAAAATCAGGTCTCCTGCTCTGCCAGGCAGGGCTGTGCTATAAGACATAACAGTAGATATCTTAGAAAAGATGAACAGAAATATGAATTCTTTGGTAGGTAAACAATTTCTATTTGTGCATTTCATCTGCTTATATAGTTGTTTGCCTGGAGTTCAGAGAGGCCATTATAGCATTTCTTATGCAGTTTAGGGTGACATAAATGCTATTGCAGCTTGACGAACTAGGAGTCATCTATTCAACAAACAAATCTATTCAATTAATAAGCAGGGTGTATTTTCATAAGGGCTTGTTATTTGGGGTTTTGTAAATCTTATGGGATAAATAATGTTTTCATTTGCAAATTATTGATAGATTTGGTTGCAAAAATAAAAAATATGTGCAATAAGCAATCAACAAACTTCCTATAATTCTCCACTGAAGACGTATTAAATTATAGGTAACTTAAAATATAAATATATGATGTTTCCTCTTTCCTTTTTTTCTTTGACAGAATTATATCTTTACTACATCCACTTTATTTACGATGCAGCAATCGATATTATGAAAGTTTGTTTTCCTTTGTGGGAAAAAAACATGATTAATGTTGTGGAAAGCTGCAACATAAGTTATACAAATGTATTATTATCTTCTCTGAGATACCATAAAAGTGACTACTTAGTATTAATACTGTTCTACTATTGCAAGACAACTTAAAGATTTATTAGGGGTGTCAAGGAAACACAGAACAACACAAATCAAATTCAACTTTTTTGGGGGCATATAAACTTACAAGTATCTTGACAGACACATTTACTAGATAAAAATATAAAAAACAAAATATATGTAGGAAACAAGTCACATAAACATAAAAGGTGCTCATGTCAAACTAAATTCAATGATAAAGTACTCTGTTCATGAACAGATTTTGAGAACAGTACATGTTTACATGTTATATCCAGTTATTTCCCCCTAAAAACTAGGTCATCGTTATGCGTATTTGAGATCATGGCCTTTCATGTAACGTTATTTACTACTTTACAAATTTAGTGAATTAATAACTAATCTTAAGAATATGTGCATATTTGTGATAAATACACATGTTGCTTCCCCTGACAGGATGATCAATTCAGATTAGCTTGAAGTCCAAAAATCATTATTTTCCTAGACATTTCCAAAACATCTCTAGAGATATCAATGGCTGACTGATATACATATAGAGAAATCTCTATGGGAGGGGGGAAAATATTGACACAGCCTGAAGTTTTATTTTGTGTGCAATAGAGGGCATTCTCAGCACCCCTTTAGATAGCTTGCTCAATGGTTTACCTTACAGATGGCTGGGCACTTCTATTAAGCTAATTTAAAGGAATGCCAGGGAAACCTTTTCTACATACTCATGGATGGAAAAACAATGAAATATTAGAGGAAAATAATGCTTTTGGGTCAACATTAATTATTAATTTTTTTAATTTTATAAGTTTTCAAAACAATTGTAATATCTGTTTTTAACACATACACACATACACATACATATACACACACACACACACACTGTATATACAGTAACCGTCGGCTGTCAGATCCAAGCCGAGCGGCTCTCTCTCTCCTCACCGTTCGGCGTGCTGCTGCGATAGCGGCTCCGTCCCGCGCCGCCGACTGCAGCTTCACTTTTCCTCGGATTCCGCTGCATACAGATGGGAGAGAGCAGCGGGGATCCAGAGAAGACAGGACATCGCGATCTACCAGTGATTCCTAAGTGATCGACTGGTAGATCGCAATCGACCTTGTGGGCACCCCTGATCTAGGCCAAAATAGCTGATTTGGAAAAATTCTCCAATTCATCTCACTTTCCAGTTCAGCTATGTTGTCCTAGATTGTTCCCTTCCCCTGCCTTCTCCAAACTCCTCGCCCTTTTTGTGAATAACCCTGTAAATGTCAAATGATGTCTACAAAGTCAGCACAGTAAAGGTTTTGTCCGATTGAAACCTGGGACAGAGCTGTCTGATAAAGGTGGGTCACATTTTTGTCCCTTTCACTTTTATGTGTAAATATCAGCTTGAGCTACTAACTTCAGTTAGCATCAAGCTTTTTACAACAAAAGAGCAAAGGAGACAAGGACAATGTCAAAAGACCTATGGGGAAATGCCTGTTGGTTTCTTAGAAAACTACATAATATTCATATACAGTATAAAATTAAATAAAGAGAATATAACCCCCCCCCCCCCTCCAAGCATCTGTCTCTGTTGGTGAGCTTGTCCATTTTTCCTCCTTAAAAATGCAGATTGTTATTTTTTGATTTAGTTTAGTTATTTAGTTATAACTAAAGACAAATTGTCTTTAGTTATGTTTTATTTGCTTTGCCTTTACAGTAAACAGGTTTGCAGTTTTTCTTGGATGTCTAATTTACATGTAAGGGAGTTATTTCTCTTTATATAACAAGCACATAGTTCAGGAAGGAATAAAATAGTTGAATAATTATCTAGTAGAAACATTTCTTACATTTGTTAGGGTATGTAAATCCTAACAATGAACTTCTCTTATTTTTTCCTTTTGTTCTGTTAAAAATAGCATTAATAGCATTTTGTTATATCTGAAAAAGTGCAAAAGAGACCCCTATTGATCCTGCCAGAAGGCTAGTGCACAATCTGCTTACTGTTATCAGTTACACCATTCCCATCAATTTCTGTGATCTACGGAACCCTCCCCTCTATGTTATGGAGAAGGGTAGAGGGATGGGCTTGCCGTCCTGTCCTAGGGTGACAATGCTGCTTCTCCATAGATACAGTACTGTGAGTGAGCTTTATCATCCTAAAAGGGACACTGATCTCCAGACAGCCTAACTCTCCCTGGCGCTCCGGGAGTCTCCCGCTCCCGGGCCGCCAAGGAGAGAAAACCTGCTTTTTCTTTTTTTTCTTATTCTGACACGGAGCCGTGTCAGAATAGAAAAAAAAGAAAATTAATTTTTGGCCATAGGAATGCATTGCTAGATTCCTATTGGCTATATCAATTTGCAATAGCCAATAGGAAACTAGAATTGCACCCACCCTCAGCTGCAGTTCTCCATCAGGTCCACCACTACTGATTGACAGCAGCAGAGGGCGGGTACAATGCTAGTTTGCTACTGGCTATTGCAAATTGAAAGCGGGAGCAGGAGTTTACTAAGATCTGCCAGCAGAGTACATACAGGGTTATAAACATTAACTCCTCAGCCCACTCCGCTATTCACTATAGCCCGTACAAGTCCCGATGTTGGCCGAGCGGCTCAGTCGAGCCGAAGGCATATGCTTCGGCTCGACAGAGCCAAGGTGAAAGCCAAAGCTGGCCGAACATCGGGAGCTGACAGCTGGGTGGAGCCAGCTGTCATCTCACGGCTGGCTCCGGCCACTTCCAGAGACAGATCAGCATCCCCTGGTTACCAGGTAACCAGGGACGCTGATCTGTCATTACTCTACCGGACGCTCCGGGAGTCTCCCGCTATTAGATAGCGGCTCCCTGCCGGTCGGGAGAGAAACACTTTCTCCTAGAAAGGTTTACTCTGCTCAATCAAACAAAGTAAACCTTTCCCTGCTCTGTTTTGTTCTTCTGACATCGGAGCCGCCGGCTGCCGTCAGTCAGAAAAAAAACAGCATAGGAATGCATATCTACATTCCTATTGGCTATTTCACTTTTCAATAGCCAACTAGCTATTGCACCCGCCAACTGCTGCTGTCAATCAACAGAGGGGACCTGAAGTTCTCCATCAGGTCCTCTTTAGTGATTGACAGCAGCAGAGGGAGGGTGCAATAGCTAGTTGGCTATTGAAAAGTGAAATAGCCAATAGGAATCTAGCTATGCAGATTTTTTTTTTATTCTGACGGCAGCAGCTGTAAGAATAGTTTAAAAAAATAAAAAACTTGCAGCTAGCAAAGAAGCTATTGCTTCCTTTGCTATCTGCCATCATTTGAGGGGGCTGCTCTCTCCCCCCTGCATTACAATGAGAGCTTAGCAGAACTGGAGGTGAGATGAAAGCCGACTCTGCTGAGCTCTCATGGTATTGACTGTACAGCGTCCCCTGGTTACTTGTTAAGCAGGGGATGCTGTTCTGTCAGTACCATGAGAACTCAGCAGAGCCAGCTTTGATACCAAAACCGGCTCCGACAAGCTCTCATTGTAACGACAGCTTGTCCCGACCAATCGAAAAAAGTTTGGAGGCTGTGACAGCCAGCTCCGCCCAATCGTTTTATATATGTTTTCTACTGTTTTAAACTGTTTTTCTATTCTGCTCGGTACCACAGAGGTACCGAGCAGAATAGCCGAGCCAAATGCCGCTCGGCAGCATTCTGCAATTCACTTACTGCTGTTCGGCCCCTATGAGAATAGGCCGAACAGCAGCGAGGAGCCTGCCATAGGTTCGGCTCAGCTGATCCAGATGTTGGATCGCCTGAGTCGAACTCCTTCTGCACTTTGGGTCGGCCGAACATGCTACCAGCCGCAGCAAGCCGGTGTACGGCTGAAATCAACCGTACAAGCCTGAAGTGAATAGCTGAACAGCGTTCGGCTCACTTCACTTCGGGTCGGTTATTCACATGGCTGCCTTATTAAGTTATCCTATGTGAATTGGAATACAATTATAAAGCAGGTGTTATCCCAATTTTCTTGCCAAAGTTGAAATACTCTTGAGCTCTTCCATGTTTGAATAAGAAAAAAATGTGATTGGATAATGACATGAGGCACAGCCTTCCAACCTTCTTTTTTGAAATGTTGACACCTTTGATGAAATCAGTAAACCCATATGAAACCAAGGGGGCTGCCATCACTGACCTCCTTCTAAAAATAATAGTTGCCTGGCTGTCTCTGACTTAAAACTTGTACGTGTCACTGATAGAACAAGCATGCAGGCTAGGTATGAGATTTATATTAGATGACCATAAATTCATTAATTTTAAATTAATTTACTGTAAGTAAAGTTGTCACGTTACACATGCTTTGTGATATGCCTTTAAGATTGTTCGTGTTTTATCTGTCCCTGATATTTGTCTTCACCTCCTCCCATAGTTCAGTTTTCTTCTGTGTAGATTGCTCCACCCTTCTTCATTATGTTCCACTCTGCTTTTCAGCCACATGTCCTTTGCTATGTGCAATACATTATGATCTTTTGACCTATTCAATGTTCCCTGTGGTAAAGATCTGCACAGTTTGGATTAAACTTCTCAACAATTCTCAAAGTGTCATATGGATTCAGTCACTGTCTGCCAACTCTACTGAGATTGGGTGTTACTGCCATCTTGCCAGAACTGCAAGATACTGTACGATCACACTTTCAATCTTTAGACTGGAAAGGCAGAACAAAAGTAAATTGTTAACAAAAAAAAAAAATTACAAATATACTCTGGTGAAGACCACTGTGACTGAGGCTGTCCCTGAAAACCAAGGTGGTTCCGTAACACCTAATAGAGCTTTAAAGAGGAACTTTACCCATAGCTTGGAAATGACAACAAAGACACCTTTATAAATGTTTAGTAATGACAATCTACAAACACATACTTCTAGATAATTGCTGACTTTTTATTCTTTACAATCCTTATTTTTCTTTTCCTCCCCATTCTTCTCACAGTGGCCATTTTAACTAAGGGCAGATTAAGGTATCTCCCTTTACTTCCTGGAACTCTGGCACATGTGACTAGAACATGTGACGATGCACATCATCTCAGGGGAGGAAAATGCCTATAAATATGTTTGTTTAACTAATGAATGTAAAATGATTTCATATCAGCATGCAAAGCTGTATGCTGAGGTGATTTTTATTTATTTTATTTATTTTTTTAAACATTTTTGTTTAATATATTTTTTATTATTATTCCACATAAAAAAATATTTCACATATTCATAGAAGAGATACAAACCTTAATTGTTACAATAAAATAATCATATAATCATTTCACATCTCTATTTATACATATATCTTTATTCTACTCATTATTCCTTTATTCCATTCACACCTTTGCCAACCTACCTCTTACACTTCTTATTTCCTTAAGGAATAAGGAAACTTAAGGAAATAAGAAAACTTAAGGAAACTGATGTGATTTTTAGTGAAAAGGGGTAAAGTTCTGGTTTAAGGCAAATTAAAAGATTTGTGTACTTTCTGAAAAATATTTTTCTCTATAAATAGGTTATTGTTGCTCAATCAGACAACATATAGGGCACATTTGTGATTAAACAAAATTCCTATGAAGTAGACCCTTCCCGGGTTATTTAATATTTTGTATGACTGTGTAAATCACCTAGAAATTTACTGCAGCACTTTACAAAATTATATGGCATAATAATTCATAAAGAACAACTTCAAGATCAGTGCATTAATTTACATCATAAAGTACCTCTTGATGTAAACTCAACTGTGTAAAAAAAAAATCAGTACAATAGAGTTTATAGAAAATATTTGAAGCATTCAGAAAAACCAAAAAGCCTTAAAGGGAATTTGTCACAAAGCTCAGATGGAAGCTTCCCTTCTCTGTCTCACAGCCTGCACACTATGTTGGGCAAGTGACACTTACTGTGAAGCTAAATTAGCTCCGCTTTATTGCATGCAACTAGTATTTAGCCTGTAAGTCATGGGGTACCAGCAGCTGCTTCTGAGACAGGTGTTTACTTTCATGACAGGTTCCCTTTAACCCTTTCTCTCCGATATTGAAAATTGAGAATGCATTAAGGCCCCGTTCACATTGAGCGATTTATCGTGCGGTAATTCCCGCGATATCGCGGCTATTTACCGCGCGATATCGCTCTTCAATGCTTTGCAATGGGGCAAAGGGTCCTGCTGTCGCGGGTCGTGTGTCGCTACAGCAGGACCCTTTTTGGAGCGGATTTTGCCACGATTCTCGCTTGCTCAATGCAAGCTTTTGCGCGATATCGCGCAGTGTGAATGGGGCCTTAGCTGTAAAGAACTGACTTACAATAAAAAACATTTACAACTTCATCTATTTAGTGAATACTAAAATGATGGCCCTAAAATTATTTTTAAACCTCAAATACGTGGAGATACCCAATATGTGTAGTGCAGTAGGATTCTAATGTATACCTGTGCATCATAATCATGCATTTGAAATTTTAAGTGTGTATATTTTTATTTTTTTATTATTATACTGTATGATTTTTCCACTTTATTAAAACCACTTTAGGCCCCTGTCAGTTTTTCAGACAGACCCAATTGGATGCCAAATTCTAGTCTATGGACAGGTGTCCGTTTACATCCGGTTGCCCCACTTCAATAATTGTGGTACTCCAGGAAGCTTGCAGCATGACAGCTTTTGCACATAACACTGAGCTTTTGGGTGCTGTGGGGTGTGAGAAATGTGACACAAGCAGTGAAGTGATCCACCCTTCCATGCTCCTTACCCATTCACAAAATGCCTTCTTTTCAAAGAATACAATGCATTCTGCAATTGGAGGAGGAGAGGAGGGACGGGTGATGCAACCGGAGCACTTCACTGCTCAGGTCACCTCATTCACTCCCCTGAGTGCGTTAAAGAGCGGCGTTACTCGGAGGAGGCGGCATGCTTCAAGGTACGGTTTTTATACTTTGCAGAGGCCCTCCATGCAACACCCAGCATTTTAATGATAATGTACACATCCAATGCGGTGTGCAAATTATTATTTTTTCCTGGAGTTAGCCATAAGAGGGGACTCTCAGTGACTCTGGGCAAATACTCAGTCTGCCTCTTAAGCTGGCAATACAATGAGCTAATTCCATGTTCCATAACATGTTTATCGGAACAAAAAAACTGATATGACTATATATGCCTTTTAGGCAGTTTGCAGCTTGTATGAAGAATGTGCACGTAGTTAAATAAATAAATTCATTTCCTAAAATGGTCCCCATGTACTATTGGATGTGTCCAGTAATTCTGTCCTCAAGCT
The DNA here is from genome assembly GCF_000935625.1 of Nanorana parkeri. Taxonomy (NCBI): domain Eukaryota; kingdom Metazoa; phylum Chordata; class Amphibia; order Anura; family Dicroglossidae; genus Nanorana; species Nanorana parkeri. Next base: position 303,675 of record NW_017307646.1, read on the forward strand.
ACTCCACTAACAGGATAGTATTAGTAACCACTAAATATGTTAATTTGCTTGTCTGCACACTGCTATTTAAATTGAGAATCTGCTGATGCCTTAGAGCCATAGATGGATAATGTCATCGTCTTATGGCTGTTCTGTGGCAGGCAGCGATGTTCATTTTATTGATTTAGCTAGGCAGCATTTTCTATTGGCCACTTGTCCATTTTCCTGAGCGCTATCACATCTTATAATATTAATTCTTGGTGCAATAGAGTAAATTGGAATTTGGTGTACAAATAGAAGACTTTAAACGGTGCTGCTTAAATCTCTTCTATGATTAAATGGGAATTTCCTTTTCTATCATACTATGCAGCCTTTCTCAAGTGCACCTGTCAGTTTGGTAGGGAATACATGTTTACCCTAACAATGAACTTCTCTAATGTGCTACCTTTTAGTCTGCTAAAGAAGAAATCGGGGCAAAATTTGTATTAACCTTTGCAGTGTGGCTACCCCTTCACTGCAAGGTTAACTGCTCATTTTGGTCTAGGAAGAGAAATAACAAAGTTATACTCACCCGATCCTCCGAGCCATGCTCCCTCCAGTCTGTCTCCTCCTATTCACCTGCAATGATGATATGTCTCATGTTATTGTATAACACTTTATTTTCCTCCCTACACCAAAATGTGCAGTTAACCCTTGCAAGGGTTAATACAGTTTTCCCTTTATAATTAACGTATCTAATAAGCTCTGCCTGGCCACGTCTTTCAAATACAAATCACCCCACCACTTTGTTGTGGAATGTGGAGATAGGGAGAGGGGAGGTGTTCTGATTTTCATAAGGAGGCAACTGGGCAGGCCTGACATGATTCTTTGCAACTACAGTTCAGTAAAGCACTGCAGTCAGCCACAACAGGAAATTATGACTTTAATGCATTTCTACCCAGATCAGCAGCTCTCTTTGCTGGTACTCTTTAAAGAGATACAAAATGGGAAAATGTGCATGTATTGTAAAGTTGCACTGCATATGTTTTTTCTTGTCCTAACTTATACTTTAAAGCCACATTCCTGGAATAAATCATCATTTACACACTGAGTGGAGTGAGCAATGCGATTTGGGCAGGTCATCTCCCCAGTTGCATCACCCGCCCCTCCTCACTACTTGCCTATTCACAATACATGGCATTCTGTGAATGGAGGAGCAGAGGATTAGGTGGGCATGTGACATCATCTCTTCTCCTCCAATCACAGAATGCCTTGCATTCTTTGAATGAAATACAAGGCATTTTGTGAATGGCCAAAGAATGCACTGCACCTTATTGTACTCTTCAAAAAGCAATGGTATTGCCCATATCACTTTCTGGATTTAACTTACACAATAATAAACAGGTGACATGTTTATATAAAAGTACATGGTCTTTGAAGAGTACCTAAGGCAGCAGAATCTAACCCTCGGGTCTATTTCCATGATGTGCTATTGTGTGATAAACATTTCTAGAAAAAACAACAGATGAGTGACATTACTATTTATCTAAAAATCTCGTGTCTGGTATGCTATTTTACAGCCGTATTGTTAGAACAGTGTTGTGCTAGTACAATTGTGAATTTTTCATAATGTATTTTCCAGCTTATGAGAAATTTGGAATGTGTGTGCAGAAAGTGCAATTTATTAAATGTCATGGCTGAGTCATCTGACCAGTAGTTTGAGCAAGAAATCCGTATCTCGATGATTCTGAAGGCTGAAAGGTTAATGCATAACAGATGCTACCTTGAAGGAAACCATTACGAGCAATGCCTTTCAATCAATGATATTCTATTATGAGTTGCTAGCCAATTTCTTTTAATCAATGCATCTTTATTAATACATCTATAAGAATAATCTGGACATACACACAATATAGGAGAGATACAAATCTAAAGTTCTAAAAATAAGTCTTCTTTTAACAAATTTGGTGAACATCTTTCTAGCTACTGTAAAATTAGGGAGTCCTATATAATGATACATTTTCTATATACTATACTATATATGGATGTGGAAAGAATATATATATATATATATATATATAGTGCAATATAAATTTTAATATATATATTTTAATTATTATTATTTATTTTTCTTATCAGTGTTGCATATTGCATTTTTGTGTGATAACTGTCACAATCACTACAATGCAAAGTATTGTGAGTGCTGGGAAATATGAGCATGGACCAAAACAATGTATCTACCAAAAACTAAGAAAAAACTATAACATGTTTTGGTCTGTAGTGTCCAGATGCCAAGCACAGAAACATTACAGTTAGGCTCCTTTCACATGGGTGGTCCGATCAGGTTCGTCTCTCAGTTTTTCAGACGGATATGATCAGAAGCCCAATGTTAGTCTATGGTCAGCCGCATCTAAACGGACATGAATCCATTTACATCTAATTACCTCCAACTCTGGCCAGGTCCGGAAAACCAAATGCAACAAACTTCTGTTTTGATGGACCTGATGGACCTGATCATAATGGATCAGGGATAATCTGATGTAAGCCGACACATCCGATTCAACATAGTCCTAACATGAGTCTGGTTAGTTCAGGTTTTTTTTCCATTGCAAAAAACTGGATGAACACAGATGTCACAATGGTGACATCCGGTCCGAACTGCTCTGTTTAGCAGGGAACAAAAACAAAAATGTGCATGGAACGAAAACAAAATGTTTTTATTTGCTGATAAGGGTTAGGGGGTAAAGTCATGGCAATTTACAGCACATGCAGATGAATGTCTGAAGCTCAATTCTTATTTAAAAAAAAAACAACATTGACAATGGTATTTACACATAGAAGGATGCACTGGGTAATTTGATTATACCGGAAGAGTACCTTTACTCCTTCGAAATGGAGAAATAGAAACTTTTTCACAGGGGTATATTATTAAGCTCCAGTGATCTGGCTCCTGCCCACGAGGCCAACCGAGGCCCGGTCTTGGGGCAGCAGGGAGTAGAGGGGCAGCAGAGGTGTGGAATTCCTGACGCCTGGGATATGCAGTTCTGAACGTCGGGCAGGTAGTTGTTTTCTACATTTAGACACAAAACGGCTAGTTAACCCCAACAGATAATACATGGTGACCGTTCTTTGTAGTCTTTGGAAAATGTTGTGAATGAGCAGGTAGAGAGTAGGGATGGGTGATGCAACTGGACTTACCTTGCACTAGCCGCCACATATAAAAGAGTTTTTTTCATGATAATTTACACACCCAGTGCAGTGTATAAATTATAATTTTTTTGAGTTTTCATTCAGGTTCTAACCTTTCTCTACTAAAACTATAGAAAGGGTTTGGGCTATACATGCACTTTAAACAAAGCATTGAAGAAGCTCATATTATATCCTTGAGAGCAGGTTTCCTTTTCCTGGTTCAGACCTGTTCATGACATACTGAATAGAGGGAGTGGTTACATTGTTTTTCCAGTCCTCTCTACATGCTTGACTGGATTATGGTGATCCTATCAATAGAAACTGATATTCATAAAATGTGCATACATCTAAGAATGTTTGCCTGCTTATCTAGTCATCATTTCAGGTTCATGTTACTTCTAAAGTGATTCTGCAGCAATGGGTGAACAGGACAAAGTTAATTCTAAGATCCTCAATTTCAGGATGCCAAACGAGTCCAGTGTTAAGTGTGAGCATCTAAGGCAGGTTGGGCCTCTGTGGGAACCAATGGCCTATGATAAACTCAATAATCGCATATTGTGAATGCTTAAAGGAGAACTATGAGGTGAGTCCTTTTTTACTCATCCTCATAGTTCTAGCCGACCTGTGACAATGAAACTGTCACAAGTCGGCTCAGTAGATTGGGAAATGAGCGAACACATACTGGCGTTCGCTCACTCCTCCATCCTGTCACGGCTCTCTGCCGTGACAAGGGAGGGACTGGATCCCCCCTCCCCACTCCGATCCTGCAGCGCTGACTGGCAGAACGGACGGGGGAGGGGGCGGGTACAGCTGGCTCTGCCTCTAGATAGGCAAAGTCAGCTGTCACTCGCAGCTGGGCAGATCCAGACATAATTGTCGGGATCCCCTTCAGCTGCGACGTCTCAGTATACCGTGAGCTATAGCTTGCGGTATACTGAGCTTAGGGTGACGGGAGGACGCTAGTTTGTGTCCTCCCGTTACCATAAGGAGAAGTTTGGGGAAATGCCCTAACCCCATAGTTCTCCTTTAAAACAGTTTGGGTTTATAGGTTGGTTTTTTTAGGTTTGGTTTTTGGCTGTAACATTTTCTGTATTACAAACACAGAAAATGTTACTGAGACCTGAATGTCCCATTCAAATGTGCATTAGGAGCCATGCCTCTGTTGTGAAGAGGGCTACTGATGGGAAAGAGGGGGTTTCTGATGTGAAAGGGGCTTCAGATGCAGAGGTGGGGCTGTTATGTTTAGGAGACTCTGATGTGAATGTGGTAACTCCATAGTTTGTGCGTGGGGTCCCAACTTAACATCCATACCAGACCTCTATTTCGCATAGTGGTTTTGTATGGATTTTGGAGGGACCACATGTTTTATGTTACATATTTACATTAACGGTTTTTAAATTTTAGACTGGGGTGCCTCAAGATTTTGCATAGTTTTAAAAGGTGCCATAATTGAAAAATGTTTGAGAAACGCTGCTTTATGTTGTTGAGAAGGGAAGGTGTTGTGTAATCTTACCACATCTCCTATCCTAGTGTGACAATGTTGCTCCATAGATACATTATAGTAAGTTAGCATTGTCACCCATTGACAAGAAATGTGTTACTGGCAGGAGCACCAGGTGAAAATAAAGGGGGCAACTGAACCACCACACCTAAGGACTGGTAAGTTTTTTATCATGACAAATGATCTTTAGAAGTGTGGTGAAAAGTCCATTAGGGTCCACCCAGTGCTTTTGTGGCTTCAATGGATATCGTTTTTATCAGAGCTCTTTAATATTTAAATACACTTATACAATGCATTTTCTTTTTCTCCTACATGCCAATGTAACTTCAGTTTTTGTATATCACCTTATTGCCATAATTATCTCTCTTTATTTGAATTTTAAGATTGTGTGTTGACATGCCATGTCTTGTACAGTGCCATTTTCAGTAGGTTTGATGAGATCAAGATAGATTTTGTTTTAATTCAAAGTTTAATTAAAGTTGTTGTACAGTAATATTCCTAGATACTCAAAACATTTCCCAATCATCTTAAATGACTCATACTTTATAATCCATATAACAGTTAATGATGCACAAATCCATGTTGGCAGGGCAGAGAGATGATGTGCAACAAATGTTTTTTTTTCCACTTAGACCTCAGTTTTGAAGCTAGAAAAAAAAAAACAGGTTCTGTTAACTTAATGGTACGTGTTACTGTACCAAGGTATACTGGTCATTACGGATGAGCGAATCTGCCGCGTAAACAGTTTCCCGAATCCTGCTTAAGGTTTGGAAAATTTGTGGCTAACTCCAATGGAGCTTATGGTGGGCGAATCTTATTATTCAATTCTGGCCATTGGTAGGGCTAACAAGTCAGCTATTGCCAAACATAGGCATGGGAAGCCAGGCACTGTTATAGGGGACATGTACCAGTGCCAAAATAAGAAAACCTAAATAAGAATAATAAAAAAAGTATCTCTTCTTAAGCAGAATTGTCAACTCTCTCAAACAGCTCAAACACACACGGACAATATGGCTGCATGAACCAACTGACACATGGTAGCGGCAAACCCAATACTCATTACATTTTACATTGATCTGTACATCAAGCAGCATATAGATGGGGAATATAAGAGAGAATGAGTGAGAAAGAAAGAGAGAGAAAGGTAAATAGATAGATAGATAGAAAGATAGATAGATAGATAGATAGATAGATAGATAGATAGATAGATAGATAGATAGATAGATAGATAGATCAAGAGATACAATAAAATAAAAAGGGCCAAATATTGTCATATAATATAAATATATTACATTGGTGAGGCTGTAAGATTTTTTTCTTCATTTTTCTAGTCTTTGCTAATGTACCATAAAAAGGACAGATGGGTGGACACTTGAAAAATAATTATAGGATTATACAAGACGGAAATAAAGGAAGAAGAAAGACACAATGAACAGATGCATGGTAGATTCTATTCTATACGATTCTATGACAAAACCTTGACTGCTGAGTAGCATATGTATGCAGCATCCCATAACACCTATAATCTTACCCAATTAATGACAGAAAGAAATTAATTTATAAAAAGGCAAGGAAACAGCTTTTTAACAAATACCATTATATATGTAATAGGGTTGCACAGATACCAAGTACAGTACTCGGTACAAGTACGAGTACATGTACCGATACTTTTGAGCTCCAAGACTACACTAGATAAAAATTCAAAAATTAGGAGGCAGCTGTCATTTGTAAGGAGCACACGGAGCTCCTGGGATTTGTACATCTCTGTTTTAGTGTATGATTTTGTTTTTATAAATATAAATAAAGTGATGCACTGATACCAGTTTTGCGAGTACGAGTACTGGTACTTGCCGAGTACTTACAAGTACGAGTACTGATACATTTTTGTTTATTGTCATGTGACAGTTTTTCTAAAGCAATACAGACTAATGATTTCAGGACAGTGGTGGAGTGCCAGAGCCCGGTCCCAGCTGCAACCACTGCAACCCTGGTAGTTCTCATGAAAATGCCAAGTATCTGCACTGATACTCGAAAAGTATCTGTGCATCCCTAATATGTAAAATCACCGACAACAATACAAAATTCCACGGCAGTCACAGGTATACTTTGAGCACCTAAACAATGTTACCGCTAACCCAACAAACCCACTTAAGCCAATAAACTATAACAGTACAAACATTGGCAGGATGACAACCAAATAGTAATCAGGGTGGGTGGAAGAGTGGGGGGTGTCATCATGGGATGGCAGGAGCCCTAATGGTCAGTGCCTGTAACCCCCGAGCTACATTAAATAGATCCCCAAGCCCATCCATGCACCACATAACCCAAGCAGGATATATTTTTAACCAAAACATTTAAAGAAAAGTATGTAGGCTGCCATTGTTGACCTCTTAACAATTGAGAATGAGAATGTTGGTTTCCTGGCTGTCATGCTGATGATTTGTTCTCATGACAGAGTCACTTTAACTTTCATTATGTTCACAGCCCCTGGTTTGTCATACTCACAGCAGTCAAGGCTTCTTTTCCCTACTGCTGAAAGGGGCTGGCTTAATGAAACATAGATACTGGAAAATGACAGCATTACATCAAAAAAGTCATTATCACCAAGCATCACAAAGGTAAGTACCATAAGACAGACCAATAGAATTTTCAGAGAGTAGACCAGCAAATTATACCCTGCTTCCCCCCTAATTAATTTTATGTTTTACTAAATCCCCCGTCATCCATTTTCTGTTATTTTCCAGCTTTAGAAGTGCGTACAGAATGAACTCTGACAATGAAACATAATTTGTTTATTTAAGAGCAGTAATGGGTGCAATTTTAAATACATTTTGGACTTGTTCAAACAACTTAAATTAGAATTTAGTTGGTATATTGGTGAGCGATACTTTCCGATACAAAGCTCATGTCAAGAAATCCCTTAGAAGAATCCTGCCAAGTATCTTCTGAAACTGCTAGGTGCTTGGCTGTCATGCTTCTCCATTTGGTTCAGTATCTTCTGAGTTACTTATGAATGTAGATCAGTAGTTCTGTCCTCACTCTAAGTCAACTTGCTGTTCAAGGTCATTGACTCAGAAAGTATTGAAATCAGAATCAGTCAGATAACTGGCATTTTCAAAAAGTGATCACCAATGGAACCTACACATTTCTCTGAGTTTAGGTTTCCGTTATTATGAAGATACAATGGGAACTAACACAAGCAATCACCATTTGCTGCATCTCAAAAATAAATAAACAGTAGAAACAAGAGGTGTGGAACATTGTGGATTGAAGTATAGTGACGTGACTTTTTGTTATGTAATGTTCTTGGTCTCAAGTTTCAGATGTAAATTGAGGAAGTATGTCTAATTTGCAAGTTCCTCTAAAATAGCTTCACAAAAGGAGCGTAAAGCTGAAAAAGATGAAATATACATGATTTTCTGAAATTTACCAGGCAATGTTTTAAACATGTTGCTAATCAGAATTTAAAACTCAACTTCATATCACTTGACAATCTCTGCAATCAGAAACATCAGCTCATAGAATCTATTAACAGTTTTGCCTTCTTACTTTCCATTCTTTCTTCTTCTGTGTAGCTAAAAAAAAGAGTGCCCATCTGCATTACTTAGACCACTGAACCTGTAAATGGTAAGAGAAAACATGAAAAGTCCTTTTCCTGCAGAAAATTCTGCTTCGGCTATGTGATCTAATTATGAATCATTGGTCAGATAGAAGTCTCAAGAAGGGAACCTTTCTTGATTCATAAATGAAATACACTGACACCAAATAGAATGCATGAACATATAGATTTTAATTGTATTATTTTTTAGACCCATAGGGGTGTATTCATGGTCGTAACTACCATTCACAGGGCCCTATACCAAAAATGTGATAGACGCCCCCCCCCCAGACAAACTCTCTCTGAGCTACGAGTTACATCTGAAGCCATCTCTACACTGTAGACTTTAGAGGGGATTAGAGTTGTCATCAACTGCAACCAGGGCCGGATTTATTCTCTCTGCTGCCCCAAGGCCAGGTTACCACCAATCCCCCCCCCCCCCCTTAACTGTAATTGGAAACACCGCT
>NW_017307646.1:312630-412343 GCF_000935625.1 Nanorana parkeri
CCTGGAGAATGGCAGACCTGCAGGCTGCATACAAGTGATCTCGGCGACATCACCGGGATCACTTGTACAAAACAAGCAGCAGCTTCCCCGCTGTACATTTAGCTCTGCTGTACATTTAGCTCGGCTGCGCCTGGAACTGCATGTACCGGGCATCGGGAGATAGGAATTCCACACCCCTGCTGCCCCTTGGTTGGCCTTGTGGGAAATCCGGCCCTGACTGCAACCATTTCAACCCTTAATGATACAGTACTGTAATATCTTCACATGTTCTATGTTTTATTTGCCTCAACAGCCTAATGGGCCCCCTTTGCACCCACAGGCACCACAGCAGCTGCCACTAGGTGTATTTATAAACTATTTGCAGAGCCATTCGTCATGCGAAATTTCATGTACATCTATTCTGTACAAAGAGGTAAAAATTAATATTATTAGTATATTTTCTTTCTGGTCGACTGTAATATGAGGAAAATATTGCATTACGGCCACTAGATTAAACTGAGAAGCACAAGAATTAAGTATTTATTTCCTATGCTACTCATCTCCATGACCAGTGAGACTGCTCAAATGACCAATGCTTTCCATTGGGAAACTAATAATCTGTGTAAAGGCTCAGAATTATGTATAATCCCAGGCAAAGTTATTTTTATAGCCCCCCTAGCAGCTTTAAAAAACAAACAAAACACAGTAATGCCAATATTTACCTCCTCCCCGGCGCTGTCCCCCACAGTAATTCTTTACCACTACAGGAGGTCCTCAGTCTTCTAGTTTCAATGACACCCATGGCTGGGAGTAACCTACCAAAATACTTACCTTCAGCCCTTCTCCCAATTTCTTAAAATGGAAGAAAAATGCTTTGTAATGTTTTGGGGTTTTGCCCTATTGTACACTTGGGTGGCCACCGATGAAATAACTCCTGCACATGTGCAGAGGAGTTACTTCCTCCCTGGCACCCAGCCCTCTTAGAGATACTGTGAATTAGATGGGTGTGTACACTGTATGGTGTATGCGCCGTACAGTGTACACAAAAAAAAAAATCGCTGGGGGAAAGAGGAAGATTTTTTTTTTTTGGAAGAAGAAACTTTGCATGTCTCTGCCTAAAATCCCTACCTCCCAACTATTATATATATATTTTTCACATAACAGTGCTAGCTATCAGGAAGTATTGCAGACTTTCAAGGCACAATACCTCTTAATCATTGCAAGCTTTCAATAATGAGATCCCTCAATCACTGTATAGTTTCAGTAAACTAGATCCCTTCCCATTCCAGGCTTTCAAGATGCAAAACTTCATGATTGCAAGCTCTCAAGTGGCTCCTAAGGTATGAAGCCCCTTTGCCAGGAAGGAAGCAATTATTTCATCTCCAGTTAACTACAGTTCAAGTTAAGAAACTGAACATTCACAAGGTAATTTAATAGTGCCAGAGTAGCAACTTATGTAAAAGAAAGGAAATAAAATACCAATTAAGAGATACATTTACATTTATATTTTACTCTTAATTTTGCCTTTTTATTTCATTTTAAAATCTCTTTCAAATCTCTGCCAGGTATAGTCAAGGCCAGGGAAAGTGATAACACATTTTAGTCGGAAATAATTATATATTCTGCTTAGCTTTTTCACTTTCTATTAACCTGCTACAATGGACATTGACCTCCTTATCACTAACAAAGCAGACTGGAATTGAATGAGATTAACTGCCCGTTCAGAAACCATGCACAGTGTAAATAATGTAAGACTTGATACGAGCAAATACATATTTACAAACACGGCAAAGAAAATAATACCGCGCAAACCGGCATTTAAAGAAGGACCCCAGCCTAAGCAAAACCTATCCAATGTGTCTCATGGCAAACTTATTAAATCTTTAAAAAGAATAACAATGTATTAGTTTCTGAAGCTGCAGAGGGATGATGTGCTGGTGACATGCAAAGTCGCTAATGCCGTTAATTAGAAAGACAGAACAAATTTTAGACCATCCTGCAATAAAGGAAATCCATACTGACACAAATGAAGGGTCTGCCACTGCTGCCCTCCTGCTTAAAATGCTGGTTGCTTGGCTGTCTCTGACCTCAATAGTTGCTGAGTCACTGATCCAGAAAAAGTATACAGGGAATAGTCAGAGTAAACTCTTGTTCCAGATTAGTGACTTAGAAAGTACTGAATCCTTAAGTATATTCAAACCATAGAACCAAAATGTTATATACTGCATCTTACAGGTCCTAAGATACAGTGGCATATCTAGCATGTGGCAGGCAGGGCATGTGCCATGGGTGCCACTTGAGGGGTGGTTAAAAGTGGTGGTGTTTGCCCCTTTAGTTACCTGTGCTCCATTCAGACCTCGCATCAGCACAAACCTGCAGTGACAGACAGTGTAGCGGATTGCTGCTGTCACATGTGAACAAAGAGCCGGGGCAGGGAAATATACATTTCTCGTTTCCTTTGCTCGGCTCTGACTGATGATGTTTCTGTTGCAGGCCCCGGAAGTGAGTATTGTAGGCATTCCTATTCCCCGGTACTCGTTTACAAGAGACAGCAGTGATAAGGTGCATTGTCTGTCACTGCAATCACTTTGGGCCCATTCTGACATGAGGTCTGAATGGGGCTCAGATTAACTAAAAGGGCAAACACCTCTCCACATACATGTGAACTGGGAACTGATTGGCTAAGCTGTCACTGCAATCAATGTTGGAGGTCTGAATTTCTGAATGTGGCCCAATATAACTAAAGAGGCACACACCTCTCATAATCCTAGGTGCCCTGATCGGGGGACTGATTGGCTCAGTTATCACAGCAATCAATTATGGGTCCGTGCTTTCTGAATGAGACTGGGATCATTTTATTAACCCCTTCGTGACGGGAGACGTACAGTGTACGTCTTGTCACTTTGTGCCTATATGACTGGCCACGTACACTATACGTGACGAGTTATATCAGGCTTTGTAATGCCAACAATATTGTCGCAAGTACTCTCCATATGCCATGCTGTATGTTCCCTGTTCCACTCCAGCTCATTCCATATGACTTGCTGTATGTTCCCTATACCACATAGCCTCATTTCACGTTTCCTAGCCTGCGCTGCCTCATCTATCCACCATGTTGTACATGTTATATTCCATACTGCCTCACATTCTGTACACTGTGCTGTACATTCCTTATTCTGTACCAACCTTACAGGCCCAGCAGCTCTAGTGTGTGTATGTGTGATTGGGTGTGCCAAAACTGGAGTGTCAGATGTTTGAACAAGGGCACAATTTCAGTGATTGCAATAGGCGCTATTTACCAGAGATATGCACCTGCTTAGATGTGGTCGTTGCATTCATTTTTTAGGCTTTTTTTTCTTTTCTTTTCACCTGATGATCCTTCAAGTAACACACTTGCTGTCCTACGGCGACCACGCTTACTCACTTTTCTGTACTATTTTTTAGGACTGAACTTATTAAATAAATATTGAAAGTTTACATGTTTTCCCTTCAATAGGGAAGTGTTGTAAGGAGAAAGGAATTCTGATTTATTGCATGGAGACACCTCATCAGTGGACACCTTTGAGTTTAGAATGGAAAGCCAATTTGCCTCTTACTCAGTAAATATTCAAAGCTACCAAATAATCTTCCAAGATATTTACATTACTTGAACTGGCTTTCATGCACCAGTAGATCTATCACGGTGTTTATAATTTACATTATTTAATTACATACCACTCCTCTGCTGAAAACCTAAATGTATTTACAGTTCTTTTCATGACACAGTTATCAGGAAAAAGAATTAAACTGTTTGACACTTGCGAAAATTAAAAGCACAGCGTATTTCCAGCATGGCTTTGTCTAATTATAATGATTTAGTATGATCATTTTGAATAAAAAAGCTTATTAAATAATGCATTAATTTGTTTTCATATCTCTACCTTGGCTATCATCATGACATGCAGCCTATGTTTTATCATGGCTTCTCTGTAAGGGAGTCCAGCTAATTAATTTAACTGCAGTCTAATTTTCGTTTATTATATTATCCTGTTTGCATAGTTTAGGAGTGATATACGTGTGTCATGCTAGTTCATCTATTTTTCTTGTATAAGTAAAAGCTTCTTGGTGTCATTAATATACTACTAACTTTTAAAAGCATGAAAATAATAACAGGCTCACGCAGTAAGCAATGTTTGATGTACAAAGACCAATGGAAAGCAATCAGATTGTAGAATACAGGCAGAACACTTTAGAAATTGTTTCTGAGTGGTTGCTGTGGAATACTAGATTGTACACATCATCATGCTGTGCATTTTCCAGGAAAAAAAAAAGAGTTCCGTATTTAGTAGTTGAATAATGAGCTAAAATAAGTTGTCATTTAGTCTGTTATAGTCTAGATTCAGAGGTTTTTTGAACATTTTTATTAAATGTTAAAATGTACATAATATTGCATGACAACAATGCCAACAAAAGGCCGTAAGCAAAAAAATAAAAACGAGCATAAAAAGCAGACACAAGTGACAACATATATCCGGTATCGGGTGCATTTGTACCAATTCTAGTATCAGCACAGCACAACACACACACAGACACACACTTTAGAAGAGCAGGACAAAATTACAAATGTTTGGGCAGTAGAAACAGTGAATACATATGTATGCAAACTGTGTATTTAGCCATTTGCCTAGAGTCCCACTTTAACTGCCGGACAGTTGCATAATTCGCTAAAGTCTGTGCAAATCAGCATTTAAGTAAACTAAACGTGAGATTGTAGTCCATCACGGGAGCGAGCTTGGAGCGGTGGCTCCTTTAGAACACACGCAGGGATAATTGGGAACAAAAGTAGCCACCCTCTAGAAGTAAGGACATTGTCAGCACCCATTCAGAGGCGATTTGAGGATCTACAGCCGAGTGATACACAAATAAGATACATTCATTCATTGGTTCTGAGGAAGGAGGGGTGTCCTCTGAAACGCGTCAACCAAGAGGGCTATGCATTTTGTCGGCTGTGTTGGAGCCTCACGATTTTGGTGTCTGTGTTTGCCGATATATATTATATGCTTATTCATTCCAGTTCCTTTGTGAGTATGATTTTTACTCCTTTTATATCGTTATAATAAAACGGTTTTACACGATGGAGGTGCTCTCTTTTTCTTTTTATATTAGTGTCAGCACCCATTCAGAGGTGATTTGAGGATCTACAGCCGAGTGATACACAATAAAATACATTTTTGTTAATAGTTCAGGTAGTTGAATACATTTTTAATATTTAAGTCTGGAGTTTAATGTCACTTTAACTAGAGGGAGCGTAGAGTTAATTTGACCTTTTTGCATATCAAGAGAGGGAGGATAGAGGAACTTCCAAGTCAAGAAAATGCATTTCTTTGCATAAAAACATTTTGAGATAAAAAGTAGGGATGTCCCGATGCCACTTTTTCAGGCCCAAGTACAAGTACAAGTACATCCCCTCATGTACTTGCCGATACCAATTACCGATACTTTTTCTTAAAGGGACAGGTGACTTTAAATGATCCATAGTACAACTATATGTAATGTAGCTTCACGCGGTGCTTCTTGTAGTCGGCGCTGGGCAGGATCGCTGCATCGCATCTCGGTGCTCAGCTTGTGGGAGGTGCTCACAATTCTGCCCTGCTAACATGAATAGGTTAAATCATGATCCATAATACATATACAGCACATACGTCCAGTACACTGAAGACTCGGTATCGGGACATCCCTAATGAAAAGTTATTCTCCAAATACGCCCAAAAAAGCACACCTCGGGCAAGAGGATACTTGGAAAGCTAAAGGAAGTGCAAATACATGACATAATTTGGTGCCAGATATAAAAAAAATGGGGTTACACATTTAAAACAATGTGGAAAAAGCTGGCTTCTTCTTGGAAAACCTTAAAACAGGACTGCTGAGTATGCAGTCCATGAGCAGATTTGGTTTACAGCGTAATGCTAAGTGTAGTGTGGGTGTTTTCATTTTCTGTCCAGGTACCGGGTAATAGTGAAATTAATTTGTTATAAAGAAAAGAACACCTGAATGTGTAGAACCACACTAATTAATTCAAGTCTTCTATAGCTGTCACATCTGTCATTGTTTATACTAAAGTAGGACTATTGTCTCCTATTAAAAAAATGTACTGCAGTTTTTATTTGTAGGTGTATCTGCACTATATAATATTTTCTTTAGGCCCCTTGCAAAGCTTTACAAATACCTGCTGAGCTTGCCAATGAAGTCCACATTATGCAGGTTCCCGTGATGTGGTGACAACACTGCTGCACTGCTTCTAAATTCATAGTAGCGTTGTCACTCTTATGTAGGCTTTGCCTGCTTATAGTACTGTGGAATGAAAAGACGATGTGAATAACCCCTAAAATGTTTCTATTGCTGAAAGTTTAGAAAACAAAAAGCCTATATACATCGGGATTTCCCAATCTATACCAGCTGTCAATATTCACAATAGCCCTTACAGCAGCCGAAGGCGGCTGAACGGCTCAGCCGAGCCGAAGGCATGTGCTTCTGCTCGACTGAGCCGAAGTGACAGCCGAAGCGGGGAGAATGGCCTACCGAAGGCCTCCGACCACAGAGGTACCGAGCAGAATAGCCGAGCAGAATGCCGATCGGCGGTATTCGGCTATTCACTCACTGCTGTTTGGCCCCTATGTGAATAGGGGCGAGTGAGCTGCCGGAGCTTCGGCTCAGCCGATCCAGATGTTGGATTGATTGAGTCGAAGTCCTTCTGCATTTCGGCTCAGCCAAACATACAGAGCAGAGAATGTTCGGCTGACCGAAGTGCAGCCGAAGGCAGCCGAAGTATGGGTGATTTCAGCCGATGTATGGCTGAAATCAGCCGTACTGAGCCGGAGTGAATAGCTGAACGTAGTTCGGCTCACTTAATTTGGGCTGGGTTATTCACCAGGCTGCCTTTGGCTTGTTTGGTTGATAAATACGTTTTGCTGTGTAAAAATGCACACGCACCTGGTGCGTGCGTGTGTTTAGGTTAGTAAATCACCCCCTTAGTGACAGTGACATTGTATGCCAGGTGACCACTTTTAGCTTTAGCTTTTAGAGAAAAAAAGATTAAAATGTTAGGTTTTAGTTTTAGGCTGAGAAGTACAGAAACATTTCTAAAATCCTAGGAATGTGAGGTTTTTCCAAATAAATGACAAATAAATGAATGTATTTAATGCATTTTTTTTAGCTGTGCTATTTTTCTAATGTAATACTACAATCTTTTATGATGCAATCTTTTATGATGCAATCTTTTATGATGCTCACTTGCATGGCCATTAGAGGAGGGGAGAGGAATGAGGGAAGGAGATGAGACTTTTTTTTTTCTTCTTTCCAATTCATCTTGTTTGTTTTTTTGTTGTTTTGTTTTTTGGGTGGTTTAGGGATGGGGGGGATTTTGGGTTGTCGTTTTCCTTGCTTTTTTTTTTTTTTAGTTGAGACCCCTAGGGGGGAAAAATGGTTTTAATACCAATGGGAAGGGAAATTTATAGTGGCTGTTTTAGGAAGAAGTTATCAATATCTTTCTCTTCTGTTTCCTATTGGATTTCTCCCTGAGAGAGTCTTTTAACAGGATGTTTACATGTTTATATGTTTGTATTGTTATATATAGAAACAATAAAGAAATATTATACAAAAAAAGTGTTTTATCTAAGTTTTTTTCCTCCTTTTTTATATTTTATTTGTCCTAAGTGAGGTGTTAGGTACACAAATGTGATATAAATATATAGCCCTATCTGTCCTCTAAAAAACAATATATAATATGTGTGGGTGCACTTTGCAAGAAAATATATTACTGACGTGAAAGAATCACACAGCAAAAATGTCAAAAGTGTGTCAGTCATTTAGGAACAGAAATTAAAAACAAGCTCAGTCATGAAGGGGTTAAAATGCATTGCAGTGCTTGCTTTTGCTATTTTTACACCTTTTTTAATCTTTAACTTCTATGCATTGCAGGGCATTGCGATAAATTACAGGGAATCAGAAAGCACTGCCCAAAAATGCTATGTGTCCTACTTTTTTACACAGCACACCAACATAGCTTTTGCCTGTTTTTGCCTTGTTGGGACTGCATTGGGCTTCACGCTTGCTGCTAGATTTATAATGGGTCAACAGTTTCTCAGACATGAGCCGACTTTTACCTTATTATATTATATATGGTCTATTTAAATGGAAATATAGCCCTGTTTAACTGCTATATATTCATTTCCTGTATACACCAGACTTCTTTTTTTCACATCCAAAGTTCTCATGTCTTGAAGGACTTATGTAGGCAAGCCACTGTTTGTGAACTATGAGAAAATACAATAAATAGTAGAGTATGCGAAGCTAAGGTACAAAAGCCTTATGTCCATCAAAATCAGCCTTTGTTAAACACTAACTGATCAAGATTCTTATCCCATCTGAATAGTTATATTGATTCTATTAAAGACAACAAAAAGATTTGGGCACCATCAGCTGGATTAGGCAGGAAATTCCATAGATATCAGGGAGAACAATGTTGAAAGGTGAAAAAGTGCTAGGACAGCAGAGTGAAGAACAATGGATGACATTCAAGTTCACTACAGAATTAAAGTGCATGTCTTGCAAGGTATAGACAAAAAATACAGTTTTACTCAGCCTGGTAGGGTAAAGACAATGATGCAAAAGCTTTTAGCTCAGTTATTGCCTTTACAGTGGAACTACAATCTCTAAATTTATTTATAACTTTCAATAAATTTTTATTAAACATTTTAGGGAGCAAATGGTTGAAAAAGAATATGCAGACAGACATTTCGCAAACATAGTACAAACAGCCATTGTATAACCATTTACAGAGTTCCAGATGATAAAATCAAGCTGCATAATTCAAATAAGTACAAGATGTTGAATAATACCAACAGTTGGGTATCTCATAAAAAAAAAAAAACAATAGCAGAGGAGAATAACCACTACTTATAATAAGGAGCTCCGTAGAAGAGAAACTAGAAGAGAAGCAGGGTAGAAAAGAGCAAGGCCGAAATAGAAAGAAAGAAAAAGTTGAGTAGTAAGGTCAAGAGCAATACAGAAGAACCAACTGGAGGAGGGATAAGGGTTGGTAGCTACTGTATAGGGAAGTTAAGCTCTCAGAGGGAGAGAGACCTGGGCATATTGTGTCCATGGTGACCAAACTTTTAGAAATGTTCAAGATTTTAATTTAGAAAAAGGAAACTACATGATGCCACTCCTCCTCAAGCCGAATGAGCTGTTTCTTCCAGGTGCTAATGATAGTTTGTTTGGCTGCTGACAGGATGAACATAGTCAATTTGAATTAAGAGTTAGTGATGTAAATTTATTTTTAATGTACATGTGAAAAAGATGGTCTTGATGTAAACAATATTATGAATGTATGTTTGCAATTACAGATTATAAATACATGGAGGTGGGGATATTTGCTTGTCAGGGCTGTGCTTCCTGCTCAGTAGTGATTCACACTGATTGTGCCTTGCTGATATTTATTGCACATTTACCACTGCCTTGTGTGACCTCTGGTGACCCTTGTTGGATAATAATTTTTTGGCTTGCAGAATTTTCTATAACTTTTAGGTTTACTGTTTTTCTTTCTTTGTCATGTATGACTGGAGACTTGGAACCATGGCCAGCTGGAGGCACCTGTCAATTATATCATCCCAGAGTTATCAGCAAATCTCATTGAACCTTATCCACTGAAAGCACAGGTGAACATTACATTAGACACTTTCTGTAGATAGTGCTGCTGTCCCAGGCATGGTTCTGTAACTATCCTCCTGATGGATCTTTCCTTCAGCCAACTGTGACCCCCGCCCCGCCCCTTCCGACCATTCCATCCATTTTCTTCCCTGTACCCACTTTCCCCACATCCCGTTGGCTGCGATCAAACTTGTTTCACTTAGTATAAAAGGGACTTAACCTCCCAGAGAGAAGGTCCCATACATTAGGTGACCCAGCCAGACTTAAAATGTTGTAAGATGAGTTATCAGCTCGCACAAGTTCAAGGTGCAAACTTAATCCAATTTATTGTAAATGTGTCACATAAGTCATATAGCCAACATTGTGGGGCCATGCAGGGTCCCTTCCTGAAGGTGATGCAGTGCTTCTCTTACCATGCCAAAATACAAAAATGAAGTATTGGGTACCCAGACCCAATGGGATTACACAGCTACCCACTTGGCTAGAATTTTTAATTGGTGTAAGAACTATTTGTTGAAAAAACAGGTCTCACTGGAAAAGCACTTTTACTCTATTTCATTATGCTTTCCCAAAGTGCCCAAAAACCGTTACCCAGAATGCCTTCATTTTGCAAACCTACTGGCTTTTTTTCTCTGCTACGGAATATTTCAGGTGACATCCCTTTCAATTCAGTAATGAAACCAAATCAATCAATGACATACAACAAATTACATGTCCCTGTCTTACTTACTGGAGTGCCATGCAACTCTGTGATCAAGCCTGTACTTGGTGAAATTGTCAGAGAGTGGCAGTCCAAGGTAAGGGGTGCAGCATGCCTGCCCAAGTTCAATAAAATTGGATGTGATTTGACATCATTGGTATGTGACTTCCAGTGTTCCTACTGAGTTTACAGGGACTATGTCATACGTTTTTTGCCCAAAAAGCATTGATAGTTAACAGATTTTAGAGCTTTTGTACCTGGTCCTGTCCAAATTACATAAACACTTTCTCCTAATGCAGCTGCCATATGTTTGTGCTGCAAACAATGTACATATCTCTTGGAATTACCCTGTACTCTGCCCATTCTTGGAAAAAGTCTGCAATATTGTTCTTCAATTTACAGATATTGATTTGGCCATGACCCAGCTAGTAGCAAGCTGTATCTCTACAACATCACCAAACATCAATATAAAATATCACTGCTAATACTCCTTCTTAATGCCACCAAAACCTGCAGCGTGTCCTTATGGAAACAAACACGCCCCCCCTTCAATATCCCTATATTTGAACAACATCAATGAAAATAAAAAAGAAAAGATAGATTCAATCCTTACACTCCAAAACAGGGGTGACCAGTTCAGGAAAATGTGGTTCCACTAGCATGAACATTCACCTTTGAATACAGGTCTTACCAGGTCTACTAAACTCTTAAATTCACTGCTAATCTAACACCTATAGGGCCCCACTTGGAATGTGCAGGGGACTCTCTTCCCATCTCCCTCCCCTCCACCCCTCCTCAACCCCCTTTTTCCCCCCTACCATATTTTTTCCTTCCCCTTTCCCTAATTCCCCAGCACTCCATGCTCTCCCTCCACCCCCCAAGATTTTTCAGACTGACAATGTGCGACAACTTCAATCGAGCTAAAAAAACACACGATCGTACCACTGTAGACTTATTTATTTTCAATCATTAGGCCCTAGGGCCAGCACACACAGCTTCTCATTTCCCTTTGTGGTTGTTCCTGTTTATCATACATTTCTTTAGTATATTATGTCTATTTGCACTGTTGGACTTAGCAATAGACATGTAAATTTAGTTTAGTTCTGAATGGATATTCGTACGAATTTCGTTAAATTTGGACTATTCGGATGTATCCAAATGCGAACGAATCTGAATGTTCTTTTAACGAAAATTTGGATCCATCTCAATTTCATTCAAAAACAAAACTAAATCGGACATGTGACTGTTCTCTGGCCAATCATATGGGTTTTTTTGGCTGTTGGGGGATGCATTACAGGCATGTGACTGTTGAGGAACGAAAATTTGGACGGAACATTTTTTGTGGGGTTGCATGTCTGCTTAGCAATGGAATTGCCATGTATTTCCCTGTATTTTTCTGTACCCTTACCCCTTATACAAAATGTTAAACAAAGAATTGAAAAATAAATTAAAATGAAGGTTGATACAATTTCTCTGCACTGCAGCCCTACTCTTCCCAGACAACTTAAATCCACATTCCACAGCACTGGTTCCTAAAGGTGCACTGACTATGTTCTCCTGATGCCTGTCCTAAACATAAAGGCATACTTCATGTTTAGCTCAATGCCACTACTGTCACAGCTGATACTGTCAGGTGGCACACAGAGAGGTTAGTTGGGGGGCCCCATCAAATATTTGCTGTGGGGCCTTATTATCTGTAGTTAGACCCCCAGGTGGGAGGGCCTATAATTTGCACCAGGCCCCTGAAAGTGTATTCCTATAAATGATCAGTTGGTATTGAAGAAAACTGGTGATCTAACAGGGTAGTTGTTTTTGGAATGTTAAGGTTAAATGGTAATTCCCTGCACCACTGACATCCTTCCCTCAAGGCAATGTAAACCCATGGCACATCTGTTCCTGTCTACCTGGCAATATTGTGTGTTCTTGTCCTCTCTGCTGCATTCTCCATAACATAAAATAAACTAAAAAAAATCCAGTAAAGGGATGGTGAACCCCTCATAACGGGGAGAGCTTGTGTGTTGACCCAGGGACTCTCACACAAACAGTTCTTCAGAAACATGAGGCTGAAGGATGGTTTAATACTTGCAAATCTACTAAATACCATTTTTGGGTGTGCTCATCCTTCATAAACAATTTTTTAAATAATACTAGCAAAATTTGCCCATTTACAAACTGTATAAATGAAGAATTATATAAAACAATAGAACACAGTATATAAGTACATATCTTCACTGCATACAAACCATATCATGGCATTATCAGTCTATTGTTTGTCAGAAGATGTTGGTGGTCATAAGCAACCAATTTTCTCTGAACTTTATAAAATAATTTGAGTGGATTGAAAGTAGCTAAGCATTTCTCTGGTAACAGAGCAAAATAATAAGCATAAAATTGTTCCCACAGTCAACCATCTGTTTCCTTAATCCAAATATGATGACTATAAGCTCCCAGTTGAAAAATGAAAACATAATTGCTCTTATAGCAGATTTTCTAACTTTTCAGATTCCATTATATAAAAATAAATTGCGCTCAAGAATTTTCAAAACCTGTTAAAGTGCCATAATAACTTAAATTTGCAGTAGTAATCAAAAGCCTGTTATTTCAGTAATGTCTAAAAACTAGGTTTGATTAAATTGACCGTTATCAGGATGTTTTATCAAATACTAAACATGTCACAGACCTTTAAAGAGAAACACTCAGGTAAGATTGCAGTGTGCAATGATCTGGAAAATGTGGCATTAACAAATAGCAAAATAGAAATTCAAGTAAAAACAGCAGCAACCATATAATTTTATCAACTAATTAGTCTAAAAAGATCATCATTACCAGAGTCTCTATAACTTTGGTTGTGTCTCAATGTCATGACTTTGGCCATATCTACCCTATCTCTATCTTAAACTTCAATCTGATCTCCAGGCAGATATAAAATAGGCACACATTAATATGGTTCGGTATTCATTTAAACATCATTAAGTAATTTTTTTTTAATTTAAGTGGTTAACTGAATTTGATTTAATATCACTATCTTGCAATTCCCTCTACAGCAGAGGAAGAAGCAGCACAAGGTGTCAGTCAGTTATGCTGCACATGCTGATAGGAAGAGAAATTAAAGTGACAGAGAGATAAGCTTATCAGTTTACTGCCTCTCCTTTCACTGTCCAGCCACAGGCTCAGGGAGGGAAAACACTTGTGTTACTTAAAGTAAATTCAGGAGTTTGACCTTAAAAATGTATTCAAGCATATTAACTATTAACAAAAATGTATTTTATTTGTGTATCATACATAGTATATCCCATCGCACTCCTGACCGGAAATAAAACCCTTAAATGTCGGGTGTGTGCCAAAGTGACTGCAGATGCCTCTGCAAATCAGATGCAATTGGTAGAAAGTCACTCGCACTCCAATTAAATTCTTAGTCAATCTTCTTTATTGACCATGGTTGTGTCACCTTGTAAAGCGACGTTTCGGAGCCTTGTGTTCCCTTCTTTAGGCAAACAAAACAAGGACGCTTTGTTTGCCTAAACATCATTTTGCAATGTTACACAACCTTGGTCAATAAAGAAGATTGACTAAGAATTTAATTGGAGTGCGAGTGACTTTCTACCGATTGTTATTTGTGTCTCACTCGGCTGTAGATCCTCAAATCATCTCTGAATTGGTGCTGACACTGTCCTTCCTTCTGGAGGGTGGCTTCTTTTGTTCCCCATGGTCCCTGTGTGTGTTGTAGAGTAGCCACCACTCCAAGCTCATGTGCTGGACTACAATCTTGATAAAAAATAATTAGTAATTGATTGGAGCAAGCTTGATACACAAATAAGATACATTTTTGGTAATAGTTAAGGTGCTTGAATGTATTTTCATGGTTAAACTCCTGAGTTTAGTGTCACTTCTGCAGCAGAGAAAAAAACAAATCCTTTGGCGTGCAAAATAGTTCCCATTTTTGTATTCCATTAGTGTATTTAGCTGTTTGCCTGGAGCTCAGCTTTAAATATGATTTTGTTAGAAAGTACAATCCCATGTATGTGACTATATACATTGCAAGGTCCTTACTAAACCTGCATTCTGTTCTGGAGAAATTCTGGTGGGTTCACTATGCATTTTTTAAATTTGATTTTTAAGTTAGAAGGTCCGTCTTCATCAAATTCACCCAAACAAAGACAATATTATAATGAAAAGGCTTTGGTCTTTTATAAATGCTTAAGTCTTAAAGAGAAATTTTAAAATGTAACTACTTTTGCAGGGGATGCTGGAAATTTGGCTTGTGGCTCAGCACAGACATTTCAGCAAAACATGGATCCAATCAGACAAACAGAAAATGGCAATTCTGATTCGCTTCTGCATTAATATATACATTGTACACAACTACTCCAGGTTGTCATATTGCAAGGAAGCAACATTTGAGTTTTTTAACAGTGTTTGAAAAATCAAATCAGCTGCAGATTAAAGTGGAATGGTAATGTAGTAGAACATAAAATTACAAAATGGCTTGTGCAGGAATTAAAAATGTATTTTTTTCCCTGCAAAAGTCGAGTTATCCTTTAATCCACATTCCCCTAAAATTACAATTTCTTATAAAATTAATTAGTAAAAAAAGCAATAAGCTAAATGTAAGATGCAATAAAATACACATTTTTAATGTTGTACAGTTATTTTATATTTAGCTGAGCTCCAGTACTAGCATAAAATCTTGAGGTCTGAGCATCAAGCTTTAGATAAAAACTGCTGAAACCTGTGTGAGCGGTGTACATGCAGAAGCCTGACATGTCCACTGCTTAGTTGGAGTTACAGCTCTGCAAACAGTACTGCCCGCCCTCCTGTCCAGAGGCGTATCTACCGCAAGGCAAATTAGGCATTTGCCTTGGACAGCACTTTCCAAGGGGGCCTGCAAAAAATGCAGCTCCCAAACTAGTGAGGAAGAGCCTCTCCTGCCATTAAGAGGAACACAAAAATAAAGAAATTATCTTTATCTCTCTGATGCTGGCAGAAGTGATACAGCGTGTACCTGTTACTATTTAAACAGGCACTCGCTGTATTCGCTACATTAACGTGACATTGAAGGCTAATTCCCCCCCAAGTGCTGCTGTAAGGACTTACCTTCTGTGATGCCTCTTGATCCGATCATCTTCTTCTTTCCAGTAGTTTTCAGCAGTCCTTCCAGCGCTGGTGCCAGTCTCTGATCCAGCGCAGACTGCGGTCTCTTCCTGTTCCATGGTGTCTGTCCGACGTGAACGCTCACGGCTGTGTGCATTGACTTTAACTGTAGCTCTCCTCCTCTCCCCGCCAGTTGCCTAAGGCCTTGCAATCATGGGGGCCTCGCGGCTTGCCAGGCAGCAGGGGGCCCAGGGACAGAGGAGGCTCTATTACACGAAAAGCAGCACAGGTCCCAGTCCAAGGCGCCCACCCTACCAGAGGAATACTGGGACCTGTGGAAGAATGCTGGGAGCTGTATAAGTCAGGCGATTCAGGATGGAGAGAGCTGTCAGCTGTCACAGGGGGCTGAACTCTCCTCCCGCACCACCCTGCTCAGCTTCCTGTGACAGGTGAGTCAGGATGGAGAACGGGATATAAGCACTCAGTGATCAGGACTGATTGGTGAGTGATTGTAAATAACTAAGGACATAGTATGCTTATTGTGTCCCCATTTTGGAATGAATGCAAAGTGCTCTACATCACTTCTTGTTCATTCATGGTTGTGGACATAGTAACTGATACTATCTCCTCAGTTTATGAATGGACAGGGGCACTCAGTATAGAGGATCCCTGTTCATTGATAACAGGGTGTCAGGCTCGGTCCCGGCAACCCCGGCCGATTCAGCGCCACGGCGCTCCGGCCGTGACGTCACGCAGGACTCCGCCCCCTGGGCGCGGCTTGCTCTCATATACCCAGCAGAGGCAATCTCTCGGCGTTCAGTCAATGTGGAACGTCGAGCGATTACCTCCCCTGTCTCCACAGAACCAGTCCGGCTCCCCCACGCTTCAGTAATCTGAAGCCCCATCGGGCCAACCCATTCCCGAATCGGGTTCCTCCTGTACCCCCGGCCGTAACCGTCCAGGGATCCGCTTGTGTTGTGACACCGGGGCTGCCGAAAAAGAGATTGAGGACTCTATGTCCTCAATCTCTTTTTCTATTTTAAAAGGGAAATATCAGGGGTCCAAACAGACCCTGGATATTTACTCAGAGCCCCCAACAGTGAAAAAATAAATACAAAAATAATAATGGAAACAAAAAAACTTAATTTTCGGTATCCGCCTGACAAATTTTGTATTTTTGGTTTTGGTCTAAAAATTCAATTTCCGTGGATTCCTACTGTAAACCAAATAGGGGATCTAATTCTCCCCCAATCTATCTAATACTAAAAAAAATTGTTTTTTGCTGGACATACACTTTAAAAGTAGTAGACATGATGTCACCACTGCCAGTTTATTTGAAACTATGAGTAGTGCCCCATGAAACACATTATAGGGAGGTAGCAAGTATGGTCCTCAGGATTAAGAGCCATGCATATGAACTGGCACCGTTTTTGCAACATAAGCCTTAAAAAAGAAAACTTTACTTAGAGAAGTGCATTGGTTTTAAAAATATTACCACAACCCATACTTGTCTATCTGCTCAGCACAAATAAAACCCCTTCTGCAGACCTCAGGTGGCCGCTGCTTGGTTTACATGTTTCACTCTGGGACCTCTTCTGCTGTGCCCTGTAAAATTGCTGTTGTTTCCCTTACAAAATAATGTGGCCATTTCTAGAAAGTGGAGAGATTCTGAAGATGCTGACATAACAAGGGTGGGGGATGTTCTTTGCATCCAGCATTCATGAGGTTTACCTTAGACATGTTTCCACCAAAGTGACTGCTAGGTGGCTTTGTCAGACAGATCTGTTTAGGCTTGCGTGCTGCTGTGACACCCGGTTACCTTCATTGATGATCCTTGTCTGGCATCCATACATTTACATGTTTTCCTGGTGAAACTTTTTAATTACCTGCTTACAATGTCTAATGTTCAGCTGATTATCCATCCAAGATTATTAATAAACTTCTCATTAATTGACTCGAGCTGTCACTTTCCTGTCATCTTACCGGTGGCAAGAGCAATCTGTAAGCAATATGATGGAAGGACTGCTTGATGTCACACATGCCATTTTCAATAAGGTAAAAATGCTTCACTGAAAACTTGTGAATCAAATGTCCTTCACAATTAATTAGAGGAGTTTGGCCATAAATAATGGATGACTTTATTTTTGAACCAGTTATAGCAATCATATAAATGAAAAAATAATAGTTATTTTTTATTAAATTATGCTAATATACAATACACTATACAATCAGGTAACTACCACCTTACCACATTTGTAAATATAAGCATATAAAGGAAACTATGGTGTGATTTTAGTAAGCACAAGTTTAGAGTTGCGAGTAAAATTTACCTAAAATTTCACCTTTTCACATATTGTGATTATTACATTTTTGAATGCATTTTAAAAAATGCTCCCTCTAGTGGTATGTTAGGGAAGGTGGCAAGCATTCCTATGCTGTGGTTCCATACCCAGGTCCCTATATCACAATGGGACACAGTATTGATGCAGAGCCTGTGGATAGAATTACAGCCTGTGGCAGACACAGGCATCTGACACATCCGGAACTGTTCAGTGCTGAAGGTTTCAGGGGAAGCCATAGCTCTTCTTGAAGACTGATGTTTTGACTTACCCCTGCCAGAGGGGTAAGTATGAAGAGCAGTCGTAGGCAACCTTGGAACCCCAGCTGTGGGGAAACTACAAATCCCATGAGGCAGGCATGGCTCCCACAGGCAGAGGAATGATGGAATTCACAACAGTTGGAGTGCTGAAGTTGCCTCCCCCCTATTTCTGCCATGTGTCTGTGCCTTATAGATGAGGGTTGACATCTTCTACCCATAACCTGGCCAGCTAATCTTCCCAGAGTGACAGTGAGGTGCAGGAGAAGTGTCCAGAACATTTATGCCAGTTTATGTGTGCTGACTACAGGGACACTGTATTTCTCAACAGCCAGGGTGTCAGGGGTACCGGCACAGGTGTCTCCACACCGTATACAGGTACCCACACAGGTTGACCAAACACGTATGACCACACCGGACAAGGCAGTATGTGTTTATATACAGTTTATTTGTATTACCAACAGGACTGCAAAAGGCAGGAATCAGGCCTACAAACAGGTAACAGGACTGCAAACAGGGAACAGGGTTCAGGACTGCGAAACAGGTAACAAGACTGAAAACAGGGAAAAGGGTTCAGGACTACAAAACAGGTAACAAGACTGCAAACAGGGAACATGGTTCAGGACTGCAAACAGGGAACAGGGTTCAGGACTGCAAAAACAGGTAATGATAGCAGGATACTAAGCCCTCATCCTGACTGCAGGGTGGGTTTAAATTACCTCCCAGGAAGCACCAGGTTATGGCTAAGTACTGGCAGCTGGGAGACACCCGCAGGTGAGCACTGGAGCTACAGGTTCCAGCACCACCCAGTGGTGGTCTGGTACCTAACAGCTCCTGGCTTCCTGGAGACACCTGCAGGTGGGCACAGGAACTGCAGGGCTTGTCTCCTGCGCCACCTGGAGGTGCTCTGGATCCTAACACAGGGTCCTGTAGTCCCACTAAAGGAGCACACAAAGCAGGCTGACAACGTTGCTGCAAGGCAACGTCTAACTGTTGTCAGCCTGCAACAGGAACCTCATTTTATAGTGCTATAAATGGCAAGACCACTAGGTAATACACCAGTTTTGAGCAATCTACAAACACTGATGCATGTTGCCACCCATATTTAAATAGGGATTTTGAGTTCACATTTAAGAGTTCACACTTTAAGAGCTCTTTCACAGGATACAATAACTACATCTAGTTTCTATATAACTTTTTTTTCCTCCGTACATCATGGCTTGCCTATTTTTAGCCTCAGGAGAGTTGTAGGCTGAACTTTGTTGGTATATTGTGAAGATTTTCATTTCATTTGCACAATTTAAATGCAATCAACCTAGCGCACATCTGCATGGCAATCAAATAAAAAAAGTCAACATAATCCAATGAAATACAGAGCAAAATGATTACATTTAGGTTAACATTAATTACCTTTAAGCCTGCACCTGGATTTTAAAAGCATCTTCATTTATTCCAAACATCTATTTTTTTTATATAAATTCTGTATAATTTATTTCACTGATTAGAGTTTCATGAATATGGAATGCTAAAATTCATGAGCAGGATCACCATTTTAAAATGCTCAACATCTTTTCTATACATCCCCTGATTACACAAATATTGAGGCACTTTCAGATTGTGGTCAAGAATTTGTGATCTAGAACTTTCATTTATTAAAGAGGCTCTGACTTAAAAATATCACTTGCTTCATTGTGTCTCATTATACATGACTTTTCATTCTGCAGTCTTCTAAATTTACACAATTACGAAACATTAACATTATAGATTTTTCCACAGTTATGACATGGGCATCCCTATTTATGACACAGTTCCAATGCCATTGTAAATATATATACACTTCTTGCTCAAGAGCCTGTTTTATGTGCTGATGTGCGAGCAGGCAGGCTGGTAAGATTTTTATGAATGTCTTTATCAGGGCTCAAAATTTCCACTCGCCCTGCTCGCAAATTGCGAGTGAAAATTGCGTGGGGGCGAGTGGAAATGAAGCCATTGAGTCAGGCACATCTCGGGGCGGCTTCTCTCCTCCTCACCGACATGATGACATCGCTCCCTCGTCCGTCCGTCCGGGGTCGCAGGAGGGAGCGCTGCCTGCTGTCAGGATGGCCGAGCGGTAGAGAAGCCGCGAGGAGAGAAGCCGCCCCGAGGGGGAGAGAAGCCGCGCCGAGGGGGAGAGAAGCCGTGATGTGTTGTGCTGTGTGCGCGTTATGCCCTGTGTGTGTTTGTTTGTGTTATGAAGGGCAACTGGTGGCGAGTAACTTCGAAGGCCTGGCTAGTAGCTCAGGACCTGAAATTTTGAGCCCTGTCTTTATTATTAAACTGTGTAGTAAGCAAAACTCACTGATTAAACCCTGAGCAGATAAAATAAGAACATAGTGAGTGGTTAACCATGTAGTCATTTTACATGTAAGTGAAATGAGCAGTTTTTGCAATAAACAACCCCTCCTCCAAAAAAATAAATAATAATAATTCAGTTAAAATAAAATTAAAATAAAAAAAACCTAAATAGTTTTATACACTTTCCCCTCCCCCCTGATAAGTTATGAGGTATTTGGCCATTGTTTGAGCTTTATTAAAACCTTTTTAAAACTTAATGGGTTCTCAGAGGAGTCTGAAACTCTGATACCATCCCTCTGAAGACCAAAGACAACCTTCACCCATGGGTCACACAGCTCAATCGCGGAAGTCTCACAGAACCTCCTCCAGAAGCCTTTTCCTAGATCCAAATTTCCGAATTGCATTCAGGATCCGAATTTCTGAATTGCTTTCAGGAGCTCCGGAATGCCATACGGGTCTGGGAGCCTCTGCTTTAGTAATATATGTATATGGCTCTCAGACCCAAATGTTATTCGGGAGCTCCTGAATGCAATTCAGAAATTCGGATCCCGAATGCTTTTTCAGGTCTAGGAGCCTAAGCTCCTAGACCTGAAAATATAGCTACTATGTTGCTGTAATGAAAATTAGTGTTCAGACCCATTCAGATGCATTAAACCGAAAAAAAACACATCCGATTGGCCAGAAAAGTCACATGTCCGATTCAGTTTAGTTTTTGAACGAAATTCGGATGGGACCTGAAATTTGGAAATGGCAATTCGGATTCGGACACATTCGGATGCATCGGGATGTGACATCGGAAATTCGGATGTGTCAGAATTTTGGAAAATTCGTCAGAATTTTGATTAGGAATTAAACAAATCGCCCATGTCTAATGTCCACAACACATACCTTTTGCTAAAATGTTACCCTTTAGTAATCTCCCAAAAGTGTTTTTATATTTTGCCTAAATTGTACTAAAGCAATATGAAATATTCAGCTTCTTTAAACAGTAGGAATATCTGCCTTGCCTCATTATGGATGTGTTTTTAATGCTACAGAATGTTGTTTTCTTTCTTTGAAAAATATGCTAAAGAGGGGTTATGAACTGTGTGTTAGTCGTAATAATTCCATTTTACATGGTGACCTGAACTAAACCGCTTAGTTAGTCAAACAGTTAATATGAAAATTAATTTATACCTTTCTCTGTTAGACATAATTAAAGTCTAGAGGAAATAGAGGCATAATTGAAAATGAGTAATGAGCAAGCTGGATGTTATGGAAAAATTAGTTGTTTAATTAAGAGAGGAAGTCAGTGCAACCAGGAAAAATTATGCATGTCACCTATGGTACAATTATATTACACTGATAATGTTTAAGCGAGAGAATAGGAAAGGGAAGAGCACAATGGAAACATCAGGTTTCATTATGTCTGGCAAAAAAACATTGTAAAATGAACTAGTTTAGTAAAGAATTTCAATTAAGAAAACTCGGAGGTATATGAATACTCCAGCACTGTATGTTTTGGTAATGCTTTATAAAAATATTTTTATATCTGCTTTATTAAAGCAGCTTCACCACCCTGGTATCTTGTCAAGCAGGAGCTTTTTCGAAGTGTTGAGAATGCAAAGATTAAGAAAAAGCAAGAAGGTACCCCACATGAATGTGAACTAACAAAGTAATCCACATTCAGTACATCAGTCAAGCCTTAAAGATTTTTTTATTTTCAAACCATATGATGGTAGTTCAGTATAAAAAAATCATCCATAAATAAATACCAGCCTTGTTCTGGAGTGTACGCCCCCTTCCAACAGCAACATAAATTTGTATTTATGGCTGTTGGAACACACTTGCTGAATATCACAGTAGTTATTCATATTCAATTGGACTTGCTCTGTAATGTTAAAGATGTTTTACTAATCATCCAAGGACTTGCTCAGCTCTAAAGAGTGTCAGGAACCTATTCCAGCATTTATAGCCAAACTTAGTCATCTTAAAGTGACATTAAGCTAGGAGGTTAAATCTTAAGAAAGCATTCAAGTAGCCTATTAATAAAAATGTATCTTATTTATGTATCACCCGGCTGTAGATCTTCAAATCCTCTCCGAATTGGTGCTGACACTGTCCTTCCTTCTGGAGGGGGGCTACATTTGCTCCTTTTGGTCCCTGTGTGTGCTTTGTCAAGTGGCCACTCTCCAAGCTTGTTCCCATGATCGGCTACAAGCTCATGGTTTGTTTACTAAATTGCATACAATATTGAAATGTTTTAACAGTTTTAGAAAATGACAGCGGTTTTAGGTTAATATGTAAAGGTCATTTTTAATAACAATGGATTACAAAATGGCTGATGTGGTAAATATACATGCTACATAAATTGTTTTAACTAAAGTGGAGTTTTCCTTTTAACATGAAGTTTAAAGCACCCATTGTTTGCACCAGTGACTATGTTCCAGAAAAAGGTGATATTTGCGGGCTGCAATTATTTATTTTGCACCACAAAGGGGAAGGAGTTGACAAGGGCTAAAGAGAGACCAGGAGTGCAGGGTCAGTTGAGGTTTGATAAGAAGCAGGAAGGCACAAAGAACTTGGTGATGGGGTTGGTCAGATATTTCAACTTTCTTTGATGTAAATTCGTTTTCGCCCATGAAGCCTGGAGAGAGATCTGTGATTGTTTGCTGTTCACAGCTGGAGAGGAACTAGTGGGGCACTAAAAACCCATGTGCTTGACATTTCCTGTACATTGATAAGCTGGGGAGGCACTTGTGTAGGGGGCAATAAGCCTGCTGCCTAGTGAAGCGCTGTCCATAATGCTGAAGGAAGTATTTTACAAGGGAGAACTATCTGGTGTGTGGCTGCAGTAACAGGTGGTTTACATCTGCTAGTTTTGAGGGATGCTAGCGGGAAGCATCCGGGATACTGGTGGAAAATCTCACTCTACCGGAGTGCAATTACTTCTCAAAGAAATATCTCTCTTTTGGCTAGCCAACTGCCAGTTCTATTCCAAATGTCTACCCCTTCCAGACTCTGCAGTCAAAAAAAACCTATATGGTGCAGAAATCTTACATAACACTTCCGAGAGCTCTATGTCTATCATATATTGTGCCCTGCAGCCTTATGTGCTAAGCTAAATCATTTAACCAACAGGGATACATGTATCACTTGTACGCGCTAACATTATGTCTTGCAGAGAAATAGAAGAGTGTGAAGAAAATGTATGGGAATCCAATGCTTGAGATGGAAAAGAATAGGCATATGCACCAAGGATCTTCATGCACTGTAGCACCCTAGAATGAGTAAGCAAACATCAGCAAACCAGTGATGCCCACCTCTTTCACCTTGCAAGTGGCATAAGGACATATTATTATATTAGCAGAAACAAATGACCTCTGGTCTGCCCAGTGGAAGGAGCCGATATTTACTTTGTGCATGAACTTCCTCTTTGTGAAGCTGAAACTGCACTTTATTAAACTGGACTAATTAAATATTCCCCCAAAAACGTATGGAATGAGGCAGGAGATCAATCCATCACTGCTCATTGCTCACAGTACCCCTAGCAACCTATGGTGAAACTTTGGGTTTGCACAGAGCCCTGGTTGAGAAAGGCTGTTCGAAATTAAGACTTGTGTTTATTATCATTATTATATTGCAAACTATAATGAGTGACCTACCCAGACAATATTACAAATTATAGGAACTAGGAGTTCCTATAACGTTAAGAAAACATATGGAATGAACTGCACCAAATCATTGGTGCACTGCTCACTACTGACTCGTCTCTATAGACCAAACTTTCATTAAAAGGAGAAATAATAAAGCACTGTCATCGTGCTGCACTACTAAAGTGGAAGCCCAGCATAACAAGTTATTAAAAGTAGAAACACACTGAGATAAAGATACACAGATACATTAAATTAAGCTGATCATATTAGCATACACACTAAAATGACTTTTAGAAGGTGAGTGATAAATTAACTTTAAGGAAGGCCTCCTGATTTGGTTCAAATTATTGATTGTGTCTTATGTATGATTTAGTACATTAACATTACACAAACATTACTCGTATTACATGTATAAAACATTGATTTACAAACATCAGTGAAAAGCAATGATCAAAAGTAATCAGTCAGCTCTTTCAACACTTTGTATAGATGTATTATTTAGCTTTCCTGCTTGGAACACATTCTGAGTGAGTAATGAAGAGCATTACTTCACATTGTTTTACAAAGAAATTTTACTTAGGAAGGAATTATTTGTATGCCCATCGGAAATGTCTGTGCTGCCTGTCGATTTTGCATTTTACTTCTAGAATCACTTTTGCCCCAAGTGTTTCCTCCAGACCTGCATCTTAATTGTTGTTATTTGGCAGCATGAAATATTGATGACATTGGTCAAAAAGATTGACAGCTGCATACATTGTTATTAACCAGCCTGTTGGTTGTAGCTTAAAGTTCAATAAATACCAAGATAAAGCATAAGCCCCTGGGGAGTCTTTGTCTTTTCTAAGCAGCTAGAATTAACTATTCAATGACTTTATAAAGTATGAAAGTTTTCTTTGTGAAAGTTACAGAACTAGAACAAATAGATCATTGTCATGTTTTATGAATTTGTTTTCTTAGGGAAGTATGTATATGTCAAATATACAATAACATTTAATTTTATTTCAATACATGGCAAAAGAAAAAAAGCAATTCTGTAGGTTAAACACAAACAGGATCCATCATGATATAGCAAATTGTACTTGTTGTGGCTATGCAGCTATTACAGATTGTTAAAGAGCAGTTTCACGGAAATAATAGTCAGTCAGTGAGCAAAAGTTGCAGCAGTACTAAAGACAGAAAGTTCATTTAATTTACCTTATTCTGCATTCTCTGTAATCCCATGCAGCACAATTTTCACAGACTATCTAACAAGGTTGTTAGGTCTGGAATAGGGGTGTACTTTCTGTACAAACTTTCTCTCTATATATTTTAATTACAGTAGGGTCCCATTCACATAAAATCCGATAGCATCTGATTTTCAACAGATGTCAATGGATGCCAACGGAAGGTAACCTAAAAAATGAATGGGTGTTAATGGGACCAGACCACACTGCTTTGTTCTGTTCCATTGCATTGCAGTGTGCTGAAGAAAAAGTAGAACATACGCTACTTTTTTTTCAGTGCAATGCAATGCGAAAAAAACAGATGTATTCAAAATGCAATGGAACAGAAGTTAAAAAAATAAAAATAAATCATAGATCTTTGTCCACTCAGGACATGTTAATTAAAATAAAGATTGAAAAAAAGAAAAAAAAATGAAGAAAAAATGCAACAGAAGTCAACAGAGGTTGATATTGCAAGTCAACGGACCTCCATTGACTTGTGTTTTAGGTCCTATTTTGGTGTGTGAGGGCCCTAAAACTTGCAAGGCAGACTTCATAGCATTGGCATTTTTACCAAAGGCTTTTTGCATGTGAGAGTCAGCAATAAGTCTAAAATACGTTCCAGCATCACAAGATGGCATATTGGATCACAAGATTACTGACAAAATAGGCTGTGCACCCCATATATTTCAAGGTTTCAGTTTCTTTTATAGCAGTTTTGTTAACCTTTTTACCACAAAGGTACCCTTTAAATAATTTTCAGGTTTCTGGGAACCCCTGCTTAAAATTATATCTCTAATATAAAGTTTGTTTGTGTGATCAGTAGATTGTCAGTAGATCAGTTGATTGACATAATAATAAATAAAAGAGTAAGAAATTGGGTGTACTTAGCATATTTGACAACCAGAGCTGATTATTTTTAACGCTCACCTGTGAGAAAGTAATTTGCAGTACTAACTAACATGACTGTCATGACTGACTTTTTAACAATTTAAAAAGTCAGTCATAAAATCAGCATGTAGAGAAATAACCCAGCTTAGTATACTGTATCACAGACAAAAACAATCAGTACTATCACTAGCACTACTGATTGTTTACGGCTGTGATACAACACCACGTCTAGCTCTCCTCTTGGACACCTATATTTATAGGATTGGACAACATGTAATGTATACCCTGGACTTCAACACTCTGTATAGATATAAGGATGATCTGACGTTGGTAGAAGTATACTGAGCTGGGTTATTTCTCTACATGCTGATTTTTTGACTGACATTTTAAATAGTTAATAATAAAACATTTTAATAGATCATTGTATATGGTACTTGTTATACCTTAAAAATTCTGACATAATGGCTACTATGTAGTCAAACTGTATGCCTTCAATATGAGACGATACACAGTTCTGATTCTACCATGCAGTCACCATGACGTAACAATCCCACTCTCAGCCTCACCCTGCACAAAGATTTTCCAGCTCACGGGACAACAGTCTAAGGCCAACAGACAGAGAGCGATCGTCACTACGGTTTGGTTAACTCTTTAGTTACCCTTTTACACAAAATAATAGCTGCCACTACACGTTTTAACAGAAACACGACCCATTCCCAGCAAATGCTGTGACAATTCAAAAACCTATGCAATGCCTGAAATGTTCCTTCAGACAGAAATATAACAGATTTTACAATATGGTAGCACTCTTCACATGGATAAATTTACTTTATGTTCTTATATAAAGCGTGGAGATAAGCTTAACGATATTAACAGGTAATTTTTAATAAATGTAACAATGCAGAAAAACTATACAGCAAAAGATGTTACATAAAAGAGAGACACATAAAACAATAAACAAAAAAGGGATAAAAGGGAAAGTACTTAGCAAAGACCTGGGTTCTATGAGTTCCAGCAGAATCCAGTTAATGAAGCGGAAAATGGATCTTGGATTGGCTCTTTCAAAGTAAAGCTTGGCAAAGGTTAAATTCTAGATGTTACATGAAAGCCTCTTCTTGATGGTAAAATGAAAGCTTCTTTTTTGATAGTAAACGAGAGGTGCCTAGCTGTCTTGTGCAGCAGCTTTTTGTGGGCCCTCTAGGGGGTGTCACTGAGCCAGCTCCCCACCCAATGAAAAAAGGCCAGGGAGGGTGAAGCGTGAGGGCTGAGAGCTTTATGACCTTTTCACTTGCCCCTCCCAAACTGTCAGTTTCATAATAACAGCCATATCTACCTATTAACACATTACCACCTGATAAACTATGGATTATTGTGTGTTATATAATTAGCTTTGTATATCAAACATGACATACCTGTGAGGTATGCCTGCCTAACGAGGGGAAATGTGGGTCTCTAGTCCTCTGGATCTTCTAAACCCACCTTACTTGGTACATCTATGTTTAGTATCACCAGAGATTTCTATAGATGTAGTAATTATTAATGTATCACCCCCAGGTACAAAGTTTTAAATAATGAGTTAATTTTTTAAACTAGTGGTTGCTACCAGTGGTGAGGTATTGTCAAGTGTGCTGGCTCTTATGACATCTTATTAGGGTTTTATGATGGACATTAGTGGTTTATGGTAAGGGCTATAAACCATCAAAGAGGCTGGATTACCAGATATCTGGTGCTCTGAAATTTGAAGATGGCCTAAACAAAATTAAACACATCTGTGTAATGGACAGTCTGATGTAATTATGATTAAAAGTGATGAATTTACACAAATGATTGGGTTTTTGAATTAGTATTGGGGTGCCCAGACTACATTACTGTCACACATACAAAAAACTAACATGTTGGTAGATGAGACAAATGTTGGATAGATATTTAGGTGTTTGGTTCTGTTTGTGCGTTGCTGGATAAATACCCCATCTGTTGTTTCTACTATGTCTGCTGCTTCAGCTGTGTGCCTGTTTACCTCAGGAGAGAACAGGCTCACTACCCAAACTTGCTACACTAGTTTGTCAAAATGTCTTCTCAGAAGTATCACAATGGAATACATCTACCTACATGTATCTATATATAAATATCTATACAGTATATAGATCAGTATGAATATATAGATGTGCTAGAGCATATATTTTAATCCAGTTTAATCCTAAAAGGATAACATTCTTGATGACGAGACATGATTTGGCATTGAGAGAGTAATAGTGCCTGTGGCTATAGCTTTTTTTTTTATCAGCCATGGTATCCTAGAACTGACATATGGCTAATGCTATATTTATTTCAATGCCATGCTATAAAACAGATGTTCTTCCTTATTAATGGTAGAAACAAAAATAAAAGCTTAAAGTAGAACTCCACATTTACCTTTTTTTATTAACCCTTCCCCAGCATTAATAAAAACATTACTTAAAAAAGTTCTACTAATCCTCTTTACGATTCAGTGCTGTCCTTGGCTTCCTCGTCCATCCTGCACTGTCTGTCCTATTCTGGTAAAATCACACTCAAGTAAATCTGTCCATTTCCTTTAAGCCCAGCCTGTCAATGTCAAGACATAGGCTAGGTTAACAGTACTCCAAGACTGAGTGGCACTCATGTTTTACATTATTTAAGTGACTATCAAAGAGTAATGCTCACGCCCTTGCAACCATCGAAGAAGAAGAGGAAACTGTTGTGATGTCACCAAACCAGCTAGAAAAAGGTATGTGTAGGGTTTCTCTAAAAAGACCTGACGGGGACATGGGAGGAGGACTGGTGGCAGGTTGGGGAGGGGAGATAACTCGAATTCTGGTTTAATATTTTGAAGTTATATCCATAGAACAAAGGCATACAAGAAAAGAGATGCTGAAAAAAAGTTTTCATTTTGCTCAATCATTGAAAAATATGTATGGTGTATTTTAAAATCACGTTGCCAAAGTCTGAAGGTATAATAGATTAGGAAGCTTTTGAATGGTTACATTTCACCATTACAGGAGTAATTTGTTTCCACAGAACCAATACACACAAATGTATTAAAATGCAGAAGTGTATACATTAAAGCAGGGTTTTGAAAAGCAAAGTGAGCTCACGGACATATAGTAGGCATTGTCTGGTGCCAAAAAGATCCTGATTTGCCACTGAGAGGCTCTCTGAAAAGTCAGTACTGCCATAGCAACTCTCAGGGTTGGATTATAGAATCAGGGTAGCCTGTAGGATAGCTAAAGGTAGCATTTGACACTGGAGGCTTTTTGCTGTACAGCTGTGAAGTCACAGAAAGCAAAGTGATCCCAGTAATCAGCAGAAGGGTCTTTGCTTCCAGATAAGGATGAGGGAATGTGCTTAGGTTCAGTTCACCGGCTGTTCATTAGGCTCATTGTAAAGTTCATAAATTGCAAACTTAAATCCGAAACCAACTTAACTCTTTTAAGGGTGAATCTTTATAATAATGTCTGCCCATTTTTAAGTCCAATAGGCAAGGGAAACATGGAATTGTCAAATAAAGGGCACAGGCGGCTAGGCATTGGCATGGGGGACATGTAACAATGCAAAAAAAAAAACTTTGAGGGTGATATAGGAAAAACCCCTTTTTTACTTTTACATTATTGTTAGGCTGAAATAGAGCAGCAGTCCTCCAATCTGATTCATATAACTTGAAGAAATTTGCTTTTTTAGTAGTTTTTGATGCAACGCCTGATTTTTTTTTTAATCCAGTGGTAATAGGCCTGAATTGACTGGTGAAAGTGGCAGCTACAAAAGATCTCAAATCTATGGTGAATTGTACTCTTAAAGAAATGAAGCTTGTCTCAAATGTTTAATAAAATGTCAAAAGAGAGTACACAAAAAAAACTACAACCTCGCATTCCCTGAACCCCCTCCCATCCCCAGAATATTCAAAATATAAACTTCAGGTACTGTGAGTGTCTAATAAAAATTGACCAGAGTCAGAACAGTACATGGACATTTAAATAGGCAGTCTTTTTTTCCCTGCATTTGCTATCCACAGCACAGTTGTGGTCTGCAGCCCCTGCCTATAGAGAACTAGTCATAGTAAAAGTATCAGCCATTTAGGTACCACATGAGGAAACACATGACTCTTTACGCAAAGCACCTAAATGATATTGGTTGGCAGCAAAAGGACCACACTATTCCTCCTCCTCATTCCTTATTTTCCACCTCTCCCATCCCACTCCACAAGATTCTCAAAAGGGATTTTAGAGGCTTACTTTATGGCCTATCAAGTGGGGAAGAGTGTAATTACTGGGCTATGAGAAGTGGTATGTCTCTTAGCCTCACACTGCCTTCTTCAGCAGCATCCTTAACCAGGAAGGTGTCTCTTCTGCAGTTGCTGAAGCTAAAGAAAAAAATGTCCCCTAATCACGCCCATGCCCAGTGTCCTAATGCCAGCTTGGAAAAACTGTTGGCTATATAGCTTCTCCCATTCCAACTGGTGGAGTTGGCCTCCCTTCCATGAGTTTATGGCCTGTGCCGAACCACAGTGGCAGGTACCCAGCTACCATTCTTTGCCCAGAATGCAATGCCTTCCCTCCATCAGCATGTGGAAGCTAATGTCTGTACCGGTTAGTGGCAGAGTCCACATGGCCACAAACACTTGGTTCTGAAAGAATGGACAGGGACATTATATCTGCTGATGCATCGGTTCCTGATTAGATACTCTGGCTTCCAAAATGTCCTGCAGCTGGCCAGAAGAGTGTGCAGCCACTTGCAACAAGAACACAAGCAGCAAATGCAGGGGATAAATTCTACAGCCAAGGAGAAGGGCAGGCATCAACACAAATGAAGAGTGCAATTCTACCGCCATGCCCACCCTTCCCAAAATCTTCCTTCAATGGTTTAAAATATATTAGAGGAGCAGTGTGGAGAGGCCCTGAGGAGCTTTATTTTTTAAACACACCACAGTGGTGAATGGTACTGGAAGCACTGAAGTGGTCAACAAACCATTCTCTTTTTAATCCTCCCAGGCTCAGAGCAGCCACTTGCCTGCCAATGCAACCTTTGCATCCTACTCCTTCCCCCCAGGCGTACATATTATACTTTCCCCTCCGCTTCTGCAGTGTATTGCTGCCATGTTTTTTTGACATGCTAATGAGCACTTGTTTTGCTACAAAGTGCCACACACTGAGGCACCATAGCAAAGAATGCCGCAGTTCTTGAGGGTGCCTGGATTCACCATACTGTAGGCATAGCCAATAGCCACCCTTCCACAAATGCCAACATCTCCTTCCCGGCTTCCTTCCGGCACTACAGGTTATGTGACATATACACTGAGTTGCACATTCGCAACTCAGTGTACATTGTAATGAACCTTGGGAGGAGGAAGGTAAGAAGCATTTATTGTACAAGAGATATAGTATGTCACTTCTGCAGGAAAAATCTTTTCTGCTTTCAAGTTAAAATCATGGTTTTAGTTTCACTTTAAGACTCCGTTTACATACAGCGGAAAAACCGCATGGGACGAAAACACAACATTTTTTCATCTACACAGATTCTGCTCGTTTTTAGCAGCTATTATATAGCTGGAAACGTGCAGAATCCGCCATAATATCGTGCTTGTACTATTTTGCTGGCATCACGGTTTTTGGCTGCCTTGAACTGTATTGTTTTTTATGTTTAGAGCGTTTCCACGCGTATTCGTACGACCGAATACGCACGGACAATCGCTCCTGTGTGAATGGAGCCTAATAGTAAATTAGTCATTACTTATGTAATTTTGAAAGTCCAAAGCTTACATATACACACACAGAAGTAACTGTAGTAACCCAAATAATCCTTTTGTGAAACCCATTTATTGCTGAACCCATTCATTTTTTTTCTATTTTTTATTATCATGGTACAGAAAATAAAATTAAACCAAAACATTAATTTATGTTCCAATAAATGTTACTACTTTGCTTTATTAAAAAACAAGTTCTTAATAACCGTGCAAGTAAATCACAAAAATAAATTACAGAGAAAGGCTTTTGTAAGACAAAATAAAATATTGCAGCAAGGATTTGAAGTGCCACCATTGAGAAAAGCATCCCTGAACTGATGGAACAGTTCCTACTCATAGTTTATATTGCTACAACTGGCAATCCATCACCAAGTCCCATACCGCTAAACACAGCTAACAAGCACATCATCACTCCAAACGAATTGTCATCCTAGCATCAGATAGCTGGTGAATCATTTTCATTTTGTTCCCAGTGGAAGAATACAATGTTCTACAGATTCTGTCACTCCTTCAAATCAACATAAAAACAGCAGGTACAAACATTTTGTACTGATGTGCTATGGAAACTATTTTTGAAGGCAATATCAATACAAATAAAAGTGAGCGGCCACTTTCAATTTTGGCCAGTAGGTTTATCTGTCTTATATCTGTTGAGGATTTCAAAGGCAAGATCTTTAAAGTGCTACTGAGCCTAGGCTACGGGTGTTAAAGTATTTGCATAACCCAAACAAGTAATTAAAGGGGCTAAAAGTACAATTTACAGCACAAGAGTTTAATTTGAATAAGGTTACTAAAGAGGTCTTTATCTTAGCTTCGTAGTGGTATGCTGCTGCCTTATTTATATTTGTTATCAATAGAGACCAATTATAATTAAATGATCATGCATTTAAAACAAGCACTCACTGATTTCTGTAGCTTTAGGCACTGTGGAGAAATTCATCTTTACAGCCCATCTCCAAACAAATATTAACCCACCTCCCGCCCTGCTTTTTTCGTACTTTGTAAAACATGATATACTCACCAACCCGGGCGCCTTATGTGAATGGAGCCTTAACGTGCAACTAAAACCATGATTTTAACTTGAAAGCGATCCTTGGAAGACCCCACTGCTGGACAGCCAGTAGGAAGTGTCCACACAGATGGTGACATGGTAACCCAAAGAAGGACCCTGACTCCTGTAAACATAATTAGTTAAAAGATGTAGGACTGGAGTGTCATGTGACCACAGCATTACGTGAAACGGGTATATATATGTATACTGTATATACACAGTGTTTTGCAGAGCAGAAGCTGGCTTTTTTTAGTTTCTTCCAGGATTTCCAGATTGTAGCTGGGATCTGAAACTCTGGAGATTTCTAAGAGTTTTGGGTGGGAAGAAAGGTGGGTCA
Source organism: Nanorana parkeri (assembly GCF_000935625.1). NCBI lineage: Eukaryota > Metazoa > Chordata > Amphibia > Anura > Dicroglossidae > Nanorana > Nanorana parkeri. Next base: position 345,889 of record NW_017307646.1, read on the forward strand.
AGGTGTTGCCAATGACCAGTCTAGGCTGATTAAGTGGCTTAAAACAGCCTTATTAGGAGTGTGGACCAGAGCTCAGCAGAGTAGTGGGTGTGCAAGAAACAGACAGCCCCATGCAGACTTTGGTGCATGCAGGAAGCACATGTGGACCAGCTGGGGGAGGCTGGGAAAGGTCGAGAGGGTCAGTGGCAACCAAGGGACCTGTTGGACAGCCTGAGAGAGAGAGTCAGTGACCCACAAGCGGTATGCAGTTGCAAGAATCACACAGGTGTGTGGTTAGACACATGGAGCTAAGGAAAGCTACTGAGCAATACTAAGGACTGTAATTGTGGAGATATATGGTAAAGTCTTGAAACCTAAGACACTGGAAGTGTATGGGACAACCTGATATCAGTGAGACACAAATACCGTATGTTGTTTTCCATGAAAGTCAAGTGAACTGTCATGTTTCTTTATGCTGAAGAAAAGCTGATTATGTGAAAGTCATGGATTGTTGGCCTTTTTGAGAATAAAGACTGTCCCCTTTGTGTTAAAGTCAACTTCAAGAGTGGTATGCTCACCATATGTGCTAATATCACCAACCATCACAATATACATATGTAATATGAGTAGCATGGAGATCAGTTTTTAAGTTTTCTTTAGAGCAATCAAAAACTAGTTTAATCATTTTATATTTAATATCCCTAGACGGGCAGTGCATAGAAAAAGGTAGTTACAAAAAGGTTACAAAAATAAGATGCTACACAATGAGACATACCTCATAACAGAAATTATGAATAATCCTGCTTCCGGGGTTGGATGGAAAAACATGGACATGTGCCAATTTTTTGGTTTCAGATCCCCGTTATTGTACTGTGAAGATCAAAACCAGTTCCCACCCCCTGAGACTAGCCAATCAGGTGGAATGGGCTGGAGACTGAATATTAACACCTTTGGCTTCAGGTATAATTCTTCTTTTGACAATCTTTTAACCCTCATAAATGTTTCTAGTTATGAATTATGGATCAGAAAGTGATAGTTCTGGTTCCAGCTATTTATCTGTTATACACAGAGTCCAAAATCTGGCACTCTATGGCAAACAGAACCAGAAATACCATAAAGAGACCCAATTATCAGAACTCCTCCATACTGTATCATAAAAACCTCATGTTTGGTATCAGGCAACTCGCCTTTGTGCCACCACTCTTTCCCTGAAGGTTCTATGATCATATGATGTATGGAACAGGAGTTGTGAGATATGGCCTTTTTAAAGCATTTTGAACATTGAAATACACACAAAGTGAGGTGACACTTTTGTCAATCTAGTGATAAACCCAGCCTGGAGACACCTTGTCTGCAACCTCCAGGAAGGGTATACATTGCTGAATGTATCCCCGCTGGGGAAGCACAAACAAACCCACATTTGATTTAATTGACACATTTTAGCTAACAAGTTTATGCAAATTGTTTGTTAGCTTTTAGACAGCATTCAGTAAAAGAAATGAATTTACTTTTCTGGATGTCTTATGACAAGAGGCCAAACAATATTATATTTTTATGGCCGCACCATGGCAGTAAGCCATTTAGTAATGCTGGGGTGGGGCACCAGTGACATTATCCCACACTGTCTAGCAATTTGGAAAACGAATAGAAAATCTTAAGGATCGCAAGATATCATCAATTACCCACTGTAGAAAATTAAATCCCAAAAATAAGCCAACCTCCTTAGCAAAATTAAACTTCTCAAAGTAATATTTAATCACACATGTCAATATTAAGTCTCTCTTATTACTGCAAGCACTATTATTAAACTAACTCAATTAAAAAATACCACTCCAAATTACATTTTGTAATTAGATTTAACCCTTGCTAACTTGACATTGAGCTCAGTCAGTTTTATTGGTAACCTAAAAGTGTACAAGATTTACCCTTCTAACCCTCTCAATTAAAGAGCAACCATTTATTGCCTGTAAAGGTTCATTCCATTACAACGATATAGAGCCTTAAAAATAAATGTACCCGTTCATTGACTGAATGATGTGGATAGGGGATATAATAAAACTGGCTGTGTCAGATTAACTGAATTTACCAACAAATTTCCAGGACGAGGGTCTGACTGCAGGTGATTTGTTTAGTTAGCCTCTCATACTAAATATTTTGTAAATGTTATTGGCCTGATGCTTCCTAACTTAATCAGATTCTGATTTTGTATGGCTAGATTTAAAGAAAATCTGTCAACACATAAAAAAGAAGGAAAAAAAAGCAAGTATTTAAGTTTGCTACAAGCAAAGTGTTTTCCATTCCAATAAATATTGTTTGTATTCACTTGCAATGTGAACATGATACAAAAATTGACTAGTCAATTTCCAAACACAGGCCCCTTCCTTCTTGCATGTCATAGTCCTCCCCTCTTCTGGGAATGTCTAATTACTCTGTGTTAGCAGCTTCTCCACCCCTCCTTATTACCTCCAGACAGAACATTTTTATGTAACTTCCCAGGGAGGGGGAAAGAGGAATACGACACTTGAGTAACAGCTCTGAATCTGCTGGGGCTGCTGATATCACATCTAAGATGTCAGCACACTTCAGGATTCTCAGGGCTTTTAGATGTGTACACAAGGGGGCTTGTATAATGCTGGGGTATTCTTAACATTATACCACGTATAATGTTGAATATCCATATAATATTATAGGAATATTGTTCAAATGAATTATCAGGTGACATGGTCTCTTTAAGGATAAATAAAGCTTCACTTTCTTGGCTTAGTGAATTGTCTGCACTGCTATAGTAAACAACCCCAATTTGCCAGACTCTTTGCAAGACTCTTTCTCACCCATTATATATTTAAGGGGAAAAAAATTAAAAGAGAACTAAGGCCAAACCTTTTTGACTGTAGTCCTCTTTTAGGTCACAGTAGTACATTCACTAATGTACTTCTGTGATCCAAACTCAGCATATAGCAGGCTACTACCCACTATTTGCTGACAGCACAATGCCAAGTTGCAACGGGGAAAGATCCTGACAATATTGTTGGGATCCACCTCACTGCCTGATTGTCAGAGTTGTACCATTTTGGTTATACAGCAATTGGTGAACCGTATTGCAGTGTGTTTAAATATAACTAAGCAGTTAAATAGGCACCAGTACACTCTTTAATCTAGTAGACCTGGTCAGACACGTCCCCTCTGCCCTACCAGTGTGTGTGTGGAGACCCTTGTAATGAAGGGTTTGGTCATTATGTATCTATGTTTGCATACTGCACTTACAAAGTCATAACATATGTTTTAATTTCTAAGAACCAGAGACCTATTATATCCACTGCTCCACTCATAGTTCACTTTACTCTATTAAATTATTATCTCTGAAATAGATTAATAGATAGTTTCAGTCCCAGGGCTTTATATGCACTTAACAACGAGTAAATAATCTATGAAGTAAAAGTCGTAAGAGATTAGAGCAAAAATGAGAGAATAAAAAAGAGGTTAAATGGTACTGCACCATTTTGTTATATTTTGTGATACATTTTAGTTATATTTATTATACCTGATTATTCATTTATTTATTATATTATCTCTCTCTCACACACACTATATTAGGCATTCTCATGTTTATGACACATCTGACACATTCCACGCAAAATTCCAAAAATGGACAGGACAAAATTGTTGGCACCCTCATTTAATATTTGGTAGCACAGCCCTTGGAAAAATTATCTGAAATCAATCGCGTCCTGTAACCATCAATGAGTTTCTTACATCTCTCTACAGGAATTTTGGACTCCTCTTCTTTCGCCAACTGCTCCAGGTCTCTCAGATTGGAAGGGTTCCTTTTCCCAACTTCTGTTTTGAGATCCCTCCACAGGTGCTGTATTGGATTCAGATCTGGACCCATTGCTGGCCAGTCCAGTACTCTCCAGCACTTTGTCTGAAATCATTTCTGGGTGCTTTTTGACGTGTGCTTTGGGTCATTGTCCTGCTGTAAGACCCATGACCTCTGACGGAGACCCAACTTTCTGACACTGGGCCCTACATTGTACCCCAGAATTCTTTGGTAGTCTTCAGCTTTCATAATGCCATGCACATAGTCAAGACATCCAGTGCCTAAAGCAGCAAAGCAACCTCAAAACATTAGTGAACCTCCACCATGTTTGACTGCAGGGACTGTATTTTGTTCTTTAAAGGCCTCATTTCTTTTTCTGAAAACAGGAGAATGATGGGCTTTACCAAAAAGCTGTCATTTTGTTTCGTCTGTCCACAGCATATTCTCCCAAAAGGATTTTGGCTTCCTCGGGTAAGTTTTGGCAAACTTCAATCTGGCTTTTTTATGTTTCTGTGTCAGAAGTCGGGTCCTCCGGGGGCTCCTACCATAGCGTCCCTTTTCATTCAGATGGCGGCATATAGTGCGAGCTGACACTGTTGTGCCCTGTGTCTGAAGGTCAGCTTGAATTTGTCTGGAAATTGATGGAGGGTCTTTATCCACCATTCGAACAATCCTTTGTTGCAATCTTTGATCAATTATCCTCTTTCGTCCACGTCCAGGGAGATTAGCTACAGTGCCATGCTCTGTAAACCTCTTGACAATGTTGCGCATAGTGGACACAGGAACATTAAGATCTCTGGAGATGGAGTTATAACCTTGAGATTGTCCATGCTTTTCCACAAAAACTTGAAATGCAATTATTTCTTGCAATTTGGAGAAGGTACCAATAATTTTGTCCAGTCCATTTTTTAAGTTTTGCGTGGAATGTGTCCGATTTGGCTTTTTGTACTGCTTTTTTTGCATCATACCAATACTAACAAAAGAATTAAACATGAGATTGCTGTAATTGCAACAGTTTTCTACGCGAGGTGGTGTATTATCTAACAGAAATGCAGGGGTGCCAATATTTTTGGTCATGACTGTATATATATATATATATTTATATATATATAGTATATAGTGAGGACCCATGCTGTGAAGCCATGCTAGGGAAACACTGCTGTGAAGAACTTTTTGTTGAACAAAAGTGGGTACAAAAGCTCAGTAACTCAAATTGGTGAGTGGACTGATTTCTTGGAACCTCTACAGAGCACTTCATCTCTTGGAAGGAATTACATAGATCTTTGATAATTTATTGTCAGTGGTACCATAGTGTTTCTGAAATCTACAGTTCTCAATCCACCCTGGCCTGTGGAGCTAAAAGGGGAGATAGTGGAGGTCATAGCGTGCTGATCCCTGCTAAATGTCTCTGCATTTCTTCTTCCAAAACAAGGTCCTTTGGGAACAGGTTTTTTTATGTAAAGATTCTATGCTGCATATACTGGGCTTTGTGTTCCATAAATTAAAATCCGCTTCCATCAGTGCTGTAGGTTTAATCAAAAATTGTTTCACTGATGCATTAAATATCCATGTTAAAGTTCTTCTTGGAGTAGCTATGTGATGATGAAGAAATCCACCTGACATTTGGCTGATGACCTTGACTTTTTCAAGAGTAAATTTAGGACTCCTTGGCCATGGCTTCAAAATAAAAAAAAAAAGGTTTAAGACTTTAGGTGAGCTTTACACATCAAAATTACCAATGCCCAAAAAGTTGAAGGACTTGCAAAAGCCTGTATTTAGTCTGTATCTAAAAGTAATTGGAACATTGTAACTGTTACATACAATTGCTACTTCTTGGTGTTTCACTCCAGACAAATTAAATTCATTTAATTTCAGTTATTTCTTTTCTGCAGACAGCATAAGTGCACTGCCATGCCTAATAATTTGTCATTGTTTTAAACACTTAGTGAGATTTAGCTTGAATTTTTTTTCTTTTTCTTTGGCATTATTATGATTAATTTGTATGTCAATTTAGCTGGAGGTGTTACAAGATAGCAAGAATTGAGTGACCAGTGATTGCTACTTTACTGCTACTATGTAGGCACTCTCAAAATGATATCCATTGTTTCCCAAATTTTATATTGTAACCTATATTGTACAAGTACTGATACTTTTCCAGCTCCAAGACTATACTAGAGAAAAACTCAAAAGTTAGGAGGCAGCTGTCATTATTAAGGCTATGGGGCTACTGGGATTTGTGCATTCCTGTTTTAATGTATGATTTGTTATATTTATATATATATTGCCAAAAGTATTGGGACACCCCTCCAAATCATTGGATTCAGGTGTTCCAATCACCTTTATGGCCACAGGTGTATAAAATGAAGCACCTAGGCATGTGGACTGCTTCTACAAACATTTGTGAAAGAATGGGTCGTTCTCAGGAGCTCAGTGAAGTCAAGCGTGGTACCGTGATAGGTTGCCACCTGTGCAATAAGTCCATCCATGAAATTTCCTTGCTACTAAATATTCCACGGACAACTGTTAGGGGTATTATAACAAAGTCATAGCAACTGGGAACAACAGCAACTCAGCCACATAGTGGTAGGCCACGTAAAATGACAGAGCGGAGTTAGTGAATGCTGAAGCGCACAGTGCGCAGAAGTCGCCAACTGTCTGCAGATTCAATAGCTACAGACCTCCAAACTTGGTGTGGCCTTTAGATTGGCACAACAACAGTGCGTAGAGAGCTTCATGGAATGGGTTTCCATGGACGAGCAGCTGCATCCAAGCCTTACATCACCAAGTGCAATGCAAAGTTTCGGATGCAGTGGTGTAAAGCACGCCACCACTGGACTCTAGAGAAGTGGAGACGTTTTCTCTGGAGTGACGAATCACGCTTCTCTGTGTGGCACTCCGATGGCCGTGTTTGGGTTTGGCCATTGCCAGGAGAATTGGTGCTTGCCTGTATAAAGTTTGGTGGTGGTGGGATTATGGTGTGGGGTTGGGCTTGGCCCCCTAGTTCCAGTGAAGGGAACTCTTAAGGCATCAGCAAACAAAGACATTTTGGACAATTTAATTCTCCCAACTTTGTGGGAGTCCTGACCTCAACCCGATAGAACACCTTTTTGATTAATGCGAGCAGAGACTGCGAGCCAGGCCTTCTCGTCCAACATCAGTACCTGACCTCACAAATGCGCTTCTGGAAGAATGGTCAAACGTTCGTATAAACACGCTCCTAAACCTTGTGGACAGCCTTCCCAGAAGAGTTGAAACTGTTATATATATATATATTAGGGATGCACCAATACCATTTTTTCCAGACCAAGTACAAGTACCGATACTTGCCTGAGTACTCATAGTTACCAATTGCCGATACGTTTTTTTATTGTCATGTGACCGGTTTTTTAAATCAGTACAGATGAATGATTTCAGGACAGTGGTGGAGTGCCAGGGCCCAGTTGCAGCTGCACCCACTATGGCCTTGTTAGTTCTTGTGAAAATGTAATTAATAGACATGTGCACTGCCAAAAAATTTGTTTCGTTTCGTTTTAAATTCGGATTTGTGTTATTTCGTTTTTCAGGATTCGGGTGTGAAAGTCAATTCGGATTCGGAATTCGGATTCGGACGAAATTCGGTAGCGTTAGTACGAACGTTCGTTTCGTTTTCTGTTCTTATTCGTTTCTTATTCGCTTCGTTCGTTCGTTTGCAGCAAAATTGACATTTGAGGGGGAAAAAATATTTTTCTCCTCTGATGTCACTTTGCTCCAACGAACGAAACGAATAAGAAACGAATAAGAAACGAATAAGAACAGAAAACGAAACGAACGTTCGTACTAACGCTACCGAATTACGGAAATGGAAATTCGGATTCGTTTGCATTCGTTATGTCTGTAATTCGGAATTCGGATACATCCGAATGTCCGAATTTCCGAAAATTCGTCCGAATTTCGATTCGGAACGAAACGAATCGCACATGTCTAGTAATTAATAGCACTAATAGCACATTAATAGCACTAATGTACAGTAACTTACAGTCTACAGTTCTTCACCATGTCAGATCAATGGAACATAGTCAGAGCCCTAACAGTGGGTATGACGTATAAATAAATAGTTGTACACCAATGGCCCCATTTCCAGGAGCTCTATGACACATGGAGGCTCAGTGTTAATCTCCACCTCTTTACTTAAAGGAGAAGCAGTATGGGATCCTCTACATAATTTGGGGTAAGCAAGCAGAACCCCCGCCCTACCACAGTGGAACTTCTGGCAAATCTTTTTTTAATAGAATAGGTTCTTATTTAGGTTCTAGCTTCCAGAGTTCGAGTGACAGAACAGGAAGCCAATAGAAAGTTCTCTGGTGGTGGGACAGGCAGAATACATTATTTTTTTAGCAGAGCCAAGAAGAACTAGCTCTGACAGGATTTTTCTCCTGACTGTGGCTCCAGTAACAAGATCCCACTCACCTCCAGCTTTATTGGCTGTGGTCACTTGGACAGCAATTAAAAAGTAAATTCTCCAATGTGGACAAGACAGCAATGAAAATCTTACTGAGCTTCCAGCCTTTCCTACTGAAGCTAAAAAAAGTTCCACTTTATAGACTTTTTATATTTCCATCTTTTTTGTTGACACTCCATCCATACCTCCAAAAAGGGATGAAATATGTCGGGTGAGGTGCAAACTTTATTTTCAATAGTTAATCTAACATAACATGTTGCAGGACTATTTCCAATATTGTTAAAGGGTTTACCAAGCAGCGCAGGTAAACCATTTTACCAATAGGGAGTTACCGCACTGCTGCAACCACTTAGTGCTTCATTCTATTTGTGTTTAGTGCTCCTTTACCACTTTCAATTAATACTTCCTATTTTTTTTAATTAATCCCCGTTGGGTAATTTACTGTTCAGTAGTTTGAAAATATTAGAAATTCCTTAATTTAAACAAAAATATTTATGCCATTCAATTTTGCCAATTTCCTTGCTGATAGATCTTTTCATGCCCAATGAATTTTAAATAATTTTATTTGCTCATCATGAAGTAGTCTGTCAAAAAATAATGCCAATATAAGTCCTAACTATTTATACGAGCATTGCAAAGATAGGCATGATGGCAAATTAATCTTCAAGCAGCACAAACCTTCTTAGAACAGGTTTTCAATATAGCTTTGTAATGAACTATTGCTATCTCTGCTGAGCAGACCTATTTAAATAACCAGGTCCAAAGTTGGTTAAAATATTCCTGTAAATTCCTCTTGCAGGGAACAAGATTTTTCTTATATTAGCAAACAAGACACCCTCTTTTTGTCCATTGCTCAACAAACAGAAGACATGAATCAGATCTGACTTTTACACACGTTCCTGCGACTTTCTCTCTGATAATCATAATAACTGCATGCTTCTAGGGATCAATCACTTTTCATAAAGGCATTAGTCTTCAAATTAATCTCCCAATATTACTGCTACAAGTTAAAGAGGCAAGAGGACACACATTGCAGATGTCAGGGCTATTTACTTCTTAAAGTATTTCCCGTGGATAATAAACAAATTTCCAATCTGGGTAAGCCATGAATTTGCAGTCTTCATAAAAATTAATTTAAATGGATATGACTGTGAGGTTGGGATTGTAAAGATTAGAAAGACTCCTGTAGTTATAATTGCCTGTTCACTTCATCGGCTGCTCTGTCACTCAAGAGTGGCACAGCTGCATTAACAACTCTAATCATAATCTAATTCTCACATCAAATTGCCATCTTCAGAACATCCTTTAATAAAGGCTCCATCCTCTGTATTTTGGTCTTAATTGTGGCTTCATATTTTATTTTTAGTGACCGCATGACAAAGATGTATTTCATTTCTTTCATCTAATTTGCGTTCACCTCTTCCATTTAAAAAAATTTAAAAAACATCAGAAATGTTCTTTGTGAATTATATTAGTTTTTTTTCAATTTCTAGATTTTATTTTGATTGTTGGATATCTCACTGTTTGATATTTTAATTGTATTATTTATTTGTTTTACAGCCTCAGTTCAACAAAAAAAAATATGATGGGGATTCATAAAAAATGGAGCACACAAAATCTGGAGCAGTTGCCCATGGCAGCCAATCAGCTTCTCTCTTTCATTGTCAAAGATTAACTGAGCAAACTGAAGAGAGAAGCTGATTGGTTGCCATAAGAAAACTTTCTGCTCCAGTTTTCATAAATTCCCCCCAATGTCAGGATTTAATTTATGTCTATGATCCCAATCGGGAAAAAAATCCCTCACTTCCTGTCCCTGTGATGCCCATAAATGGAACAGAGGTGTGGTTGTAATTGGGATAGGACAAAATGAACAGCATCAGAGAATTGTTAGAGGTTCTAGAACTTTCGAGTACTACTAAAAATCTGTTTCTGTTGGAGGCAGGAAGTGAGAGGAAATCTCCCCAGCAGTGACATACAACACAAAAAAAGGCTTGAACCATTTCCTACTATATTGAAAATAAAATGTTTTGGCTAAAGCTTTTCTTTCAGCATTATGGAGACTAATGAAAGCAATGAGGAGAACGTTGGATCTGTGACCTGTAAACACTTCCCTACTCGGGACAGGAGGAAGGACTTTTATGCTTTTCTGTGATGAGGAAGGCTTGGTGGTGGAGGAGAAAGAAAGCAACATCCAGTTCAAAAAGTAGAGGCTTGCAGGCTCCTTTTTATTCAAATTGAGCCACAACATGATTGGCTGACAAGCTTTACGTCAATGTAAGTAACCATAAATGTGATATTCCTGCAGACATTATGTCTCTCAACTTTAAACTAAACTCAGCCAGGCCCTTCCTATCTTGATCTAGACTCTTCTATATGAACTCTGTCTCAGCCCTAAGCACTTGGACAGAGACATGCTCATGTGCTCTGTGTATTTTAAACCATACCTAGCAAATTCAGACTTTCATAGAGAGGGACAGACACGAGAGGGATAATGTGACAAGCACAGCTAAAGTTATGGCAAAAAGTGGACATGGCTACATAGGCTGACAATTGGGCCTGATTTACAAAGGTACAGTTAAACAAAGTCTAAGTCTATGTACAGTATACAATGCACGTGTTTGCCACAGTCCTTATACTTCTGCCAAACTACTTAGTAGCCAGCAACTGTTGCAACAACACTTGGGTCAGGAGAATGTCAGGAGCAAAATTCCACCAGGATTGGTGTTCAGCAGAAAATTTAAATAAGGAAAACAGCAATAAAAGTAGATTTATTTTAGATTAAATAAATCTAAGTTTCATTTAAATGAATACAGCTCTGTTTCAGCACTGATGCAGCTCTTTTAATATGATTTTTAGATTATGTGCCATATGCATCACCTACCTGAGTGTGTTGGGAAGCAGGAGTCTGCTCTCTCGTTCACTTCTCTCCACAGCAGTGTGCCCACATCCTGATCACCGGCTGCCCACTGCCTCACTTTTCCTCTCCTTTCCTCCTCACTGCTACTGTGTTGTCCCATGGCAACAGAGGCACAGCATGTTGATGTCCTCTGCATGCTTTTATGATGTCACTGAGGTGGGGGGCCCAGAGTTTGTAGTTGTTAGCTTAGGGGACTGTCAAGTAAAGCCAATTATATAATGTGTACTATACTGTAGAGACAAAGCAATAATTTTGCCACTTTATAGATCACTGGTTCGGCCTCATTTTGAGTATGCTGCTCAATTTTGGTCACCAATCACCAATCCACAGAAAGGATGTCCTGGAGCTGGAGAGAGTCCAGAGAAGGGTAACAAAACTAATTAAAGGATAACTATGGGGTCAGGGCTTTTCCCCATAATTCGCCTTAGGGTAACGGGAGGACACAAACTAGTGTCCTCCCGTCACCCTAAGCTCAGTATACCGCGAGCCACAGCTCACGGTATACAGAGACGCCGCAGCCGGAGCGTATCCCGACATCGATGTTGAGATCTGCCCAGCTGCGTGAGTGACAGCTGGCTCTGCCTATCTAGAGGCAGAGCCAGCTGTACCCGCCCCCTCCCCCGTCCGTTCCGCCAGTCAGCGCTGGCGGATCGGAGCGGGGAGGGGGGAATCCATCCCCTCCCCTGTCACTGTAGAGAGCCGTGACAGGATCGAGAAGTTCGCTCACCTCCCGATCTACTGAGCCGACCTGTGACAGTCTCATTGTCACAGGTCGACTAGAACTATGAGGTGAGTGAAGAGCACTCACCTCATAGTTCTCCTTTAAGGGACTGGAGGATCAAAGCTATGAGACAAGGTTGCTACATTTTAATTTGTTCACGCTGGAATTGAGGCGATTAAGGGGAGACATGATTTTAATGTGCACAATGTTTGGTGGTGATAGCAAAATCAGCAATAAACTTTTTACAGTAAACTCCCTAACAAAGACTAGAGGTCACCACCTAAAATTGTGGAGAAAAGATTTAACCATAAAGGGCGTAGGGGCTTCTTTTGAGTTAGAGCGGTTAACTTTTGGAACTCTCTGCCACAAGCAGTGGCATCAGCAGAGAATATTGAATCATTCATAAATCAATGAGATACCTTTCTCAGGGACCAAAACATACAGGTGTACATGTACTCTTAAAAACTAAGACCACACACACACAAGCACGCACAATACACACAGACACACAAAGTTTGAACTTGATGGACCTGTGTCTTTATTCAACCTCAAATACTATGTAACTATGTATAAGCAAAAATGGCATCATGTGCCACCATTGGCACGCATGCCGGGAGTTGTCCATTCCCCAGGTGGGATTGGGGCACAGCTCCCTTTTCAGAGACTTTGCACATTAGGTCAAAGGATCCTCTTGAGCCAGGGCCTTTCTACATGCAAAATCATTTCTTCCACTGTACTTTGTGCCGGGAAACATTGTTGTTTTACTTATTCAGCAATACACATGCATAGAAAATCCCTTCATTACATGAAAGGTCAGGTGTTTTCAAGTGATAGGATTTCTATTGATAACATCAATATGCACACATAATCCCTAGACTGGGGCTTAATGATTTATTGACCTTTGATGCCTTTCTATTTTTTCAAGATTGTTTTTTATATTCTCTTTTCTTGCATGTTTTTTTCATACTGAATTATATTGTTTACTCACAAGGGGTAGTTGAAACAATGATTAAGAAGAGATGGTGACTACCTTCTGAATAGCTGCACTAAAATGTTGTGATATTATTGTATAATAGTTCTCCATACTCTAGTAGAGGGTCAGAATATTATTAAATATTCTCTTTCACCACAGCCTGGCAATTCATGATGAGCACCATCTGACCTTTTTAAGAAACAGAAGACATACTGTTCAGATCCAGATAATTATGATGTATAAGAAAGCATAGTCCTTCATGTGAATCATTCATACAGCTTCTATAACTCTTTTCTCCCACTGACATGGGTGTGACTCCTGATTGGCTTATTTTGTCATCATCCAATTAGATTGTTCAACTAAAGTCAATTGCACAGCCATTTTTGGACACTTTTCAGTCTACCATGCTTTTTTCTTTCTCCTCCTCCAGCACCCCCCACTGTGCTACACCTTTCCTCCCCAGCGTGAACCCTGTACTGCATATTTCTGCCCGCCCCAACACCCCCTTTTGTTACATCTTCCATCTTCCCACAGCCGCCCCTCTGTCATATTGCTGTCCTATGCTCTAGTACCTATTTTGTGTTTTACAGGTGAAACTCGAATAATTAGAATATCGTGCAAAAGTAATTGCAGTAAGTGCTGCAAAAGGGGCCCAAACCAAGTACTGAGTACATATGCATGCTTGTACTTTTCAGAAGTCCGATATTATTCTATGTACAGTCCTTGTTTTATTAATTGCATGTAATAATCTACTTTTTGAGGTTGTGGATTTGGGGTTCTTGGGGTTTTCATGAGCTGTAAGCCATAATCATCACAATTATGACAAATCACTTGAATTATCTTGCTTTGCATGTAATGAGTCCATCTCATATATTAGTTTCACCTTTTAAGTTGCATTAGTGAAATAAATGAACTTTGCACGATATTCTAATTATTCGAGTTTCACCTGTATTTCTACATCTGCATCCCCCTTGTACTGCTCCTCCTCTCTATCTACAAAACTCCCTACCGCCCAAGCTGTGTGGGCCTGGGTTTGTCCCGGTGCCATTCGTGTATCAAAAATGTATTGAGGAACTCTTGCCAATCAATGGAGGCACGACTGCAGCTTCTTGAAAGAACAAGATCATTTCTTGTATTAAGAGAGCCATAGATGAGGGAAAGCACAAGAGAGAGAGAGATAGAAAGAGAGAGCTAGAGACTATTTTCTCTATATAATGTATTAAAACAACTCTAAAATGAAAGTGGCAATAGGAAGTCTACCTGCAAAGAAACGTAATTACTTATCTTATTATGTGGCCGATGGCATGCTGCCAATACCAGCGACCACAGCTATAAGGCAAATAACTCATTGATCCCCACAAGTGAGACCATTAGGAAAAATCTTCCCAACCGGGACAGAAATAGAGACCTGACAAAATTTTAACTCTTCCCCATTCTATTCAAAATTTGGCTATACAGGTATTTCTCACTTAACGACCGAGTCCCTTTCCTACGACCAGGTCGTTAAACGAATTGGTCGTTAAGTGAGGAACTCTATACAGTACTGTACTGCATTAGTACAGTACTGTATAGTGTTGCAGATGTACAGTACTGAACAGTGTACTGTACATCGGGCAATAAAATACTCACCGAGACATGCAGTGAAGAACGGAGTGCAGCACTTTGGCCGGCGAAACGTCACACTGCCGCTGCAACGCTCCCGCACATAAGGTCGGGGGTCGGTCGTAAGTGCGAGTGGTCGCAAAACAGGTAAGTTGTAAAGCGAGGAATGTCTGTAGTTAGGCTTTAACCCTGTACTTTAGGTAAATATAAACAACATAAATTAATGCAGTATATAGACAGAAAAAAGGATTCACCGCTCCATCTATCCTGGTTTCCGGCACCCAGGTGTGTGTGGGTGCTTGCCAGGAGCCATCCACACTTCACAACTAGAGAATTTGAAGGAAAAGCCACACATCGGTATTCACTGGTACAAAGCTGTAATCCATGAAACATCCAGCTTCCAGCATGACAAGACTCCCTGCCCAGTGGTCGCGTTTGAACCATACAGGCTTAGTCGCAGCATTGTATACATTAATACACCATTAAAAGTATTTTTTTTTTAATGCAAGCAATGCAAGTATTGGAATCTTAACTGCCTTTTGCAGTTCCTGTACATCGGGGATGTAGTGTATGTACTGACAAGAAGCATGCTAATAGGAAGAAAAACAATGAGGGAGAGATAAACTGACCACTGTGCTGTTTCTCCTTCACTGTCCAGCCACTGGCTGGGGGAGGGTCCATTACAGCCTTGGCTCAAAGGAGGTGGGTTGAATGATGCTGACCATCATTGGGTCCTAAGCCTGGGGAAATCTAGTGGCAGAAACTAATTTAGTATAAACATTGTTTAGCCAATAATGTATCTCCTTAGGTGCACAACTCTCTTGTTGTTTTAGCCGCAGATTCATGGTTCAAATCACTGAATCTGAAAAAGAAAAGCATACATTAATGGGGTAATGTGAGAACTTACCTCTGGGTGCCATGCGTTCCTTGGATGCATTCCCCCAGCTGCCCACGGATGTTGGGTGTCAGCCACAGGTCTCATCTCAGTGACCGCTGCTTGTGTCTCCTCTTTCCCTCCATGGAACTGTTCCTGCTGCTCCCTGCAGTCCCCTGGCTGCTGACACCTGCATGTACACACCCCTTAAAAAGACAGTGCCCATGTGTACTACAGTCACTGCACAGCCTAATAAAGACCAGCAGACAGGAAGCTAATCCTCCAGGTATTATGTCACTTAAGTGCCAAAAGGTATGAATTAGAATCAAACCAAACAGTCAGTGCTTGGTTATTGCAGTATTTCATAGTGTAGTGCCTAGCCCTCTTAGTCCTCCTGCTACTACTGTTATTCTGAGCTTTGGCTTGTCTTCTGACCCTGAACCTTTTCTGCCCACCCTGACCTATGCTATGTTATTGGTTTGAGACTGATTTTGCTCATGGTTACCTTGCCCACGGACTCTACCTAAGCTGGCTACCAGCGTATAGGAGGCTGTACATAACATTTCAGCTACTTATTTAGAGGTGTCTTTTGTATTGGCGAGTCTCCCTGCATCTGGGTTCCTGACACCAACACCTCCTGACAGGTAAGGACACCTCTATAACATGGTACAAGCTTTGTGAATAGACCCCATGGAGGCATTACTTTTCGATTGTATGTATAAGAAGAAATGTTGTAGAATCTGGATGGGAGCATATTGTTTTTAGGGACCAGGAAGTAATTTTTTTCACTGTTTACTCCATTTTTTATTTACTCTAGGTCAACTGTGGCTTTAGGGGTTTGGAGAATGCGAAGTGTTTTTATTTCATTTATTTTTGTCTGTTTTAGAGACGTGAGTGTGTAGGCTCAGTCAGATCTCCAGTTGGGGCTTACATGGGGCTGACTGCATCCCCTTCCCCAAGTGGGCCACTCACCAAGCCCTCGTTTTTGCACATGGAGTGAGTCACATGTTCCTCCGTACCAGGAAGTAACTAGCATGTTCTTTTCTCCTCATAACTGAACAGAGTGGCAGGAGAGTGAAAGAAATACACAGTTGAAATGTCTGTATGTATTTTAATTTTTACGCAGCAAAATGTTTTTCTACCTTGATTTGCTAAAATGTGAAGTGTGTTGATATAAGGTATAAAGGACTGACATTTGTCCTGATTTACTAAAGTGGAAAGAAAAGACCTTTAAGGTTGATTTATTAAGTTTATTAGTTATTAGTAGTGACTGTTGGCTTAGTGAATAAAGTGAAGTCATGTACATACCATGTGCAAGCTAAAATCCATTGCTTTTAAATTTTTCCTTGCACATGACTGGGTATTCAGAGTGAACACAGCTTCATCTTGTTTACTAAGCTGAGTGAACATTCAATTTGCAAAGTGAACAGCCTCTATTCCTTTAGCAATTTAAACCAACTGTGTCCACTTCAGACATTGAGAAGAAGCTTCAATTTCTCTGCACTTGATGGGGTGTTTGAAGTGAACACAGACTGTCTTCTCATCACCTCCCGTCATGTCACAGTAGATATATCAGTGAGATCAAAGGGACTACAGCAGTCAAATCTCTCAGCAGTGGCCTAGAATTACAACTGGCGACCTACAAATTGTGACTATGTGACCCAAATGCCCTCTGTATCATGGACGTGCCTGGATCTACATTGGTACAGTTTGTGTTTTGTATGACTGACTGAGTATACATTATCTAGTCTTCATTCTTCCCTTTTCCCTACTCCAAGCTATTATATACTGTAGACAGTTGCTGTAAACTGCACTCTTGTACATGACAGGAAGTTCAGGGAAGCTGAGCTGAGAGAGTTGGAGCCAGCAGCCCGGAAACATGATGACTGTACGTGTTTGGGCAAAAGTGTAAAGAAATACTTTGCTGGGCAATGATCTGGATTTATTATTGCAATAAAGTTTGAGCATTTAATACTTCTTGAAAGCACATCTAAAAGAAAAGGCTGAGCACTTAAATGTACCACTTCACCAGTATAATCCCCTCACACTTGTCATTTTCAGAATCCACAAATAGGCTGCCTAATGTTCAAGTGAAGCCAAAATAGAAGCTCTAATTAAAAAGATGATGTTTAGAAGGTTAAATTATTTCCCCATACCACTTGTACTCATCATGAGGATAGACTTTAATTAACAAGTCTGTCATATTAGCACTGTTGTTTAGTGTATGGCAGATCTAAATCAAAATAGGTTTAAAAATGTGTTTTAGTTTTTCTTCATCTTGCTATCCCATAGGGATTACACTTTAGAAGAATAATTAATTTTGAATGTTTCGCTAGCATCTGCCATTTGTGATTGAACATATTTAAGTGAATGTCATCAACAAATTTGTTTCTTCAATTTTCTGCAAATGAAAGTTGAAAATGAAGATGAGCAGTTTGTTTTTATGTATGTAACTAATTTATGTATTTAACTTTTTATTCCATTGAAAATCCACCGCAAGCAATGCCTTCTCTTTTTTACTGGTGTCAATATATATTGATATTAATGTACACTATGAAGTTCCGATAATGTATACTAAGTAGTTCTCGATCTCTTAATCCTCCTCACCCTCATGACAAAACCACCTGAGCTCATTAAAGCCCAGTTAGTGCACACAGAAGTGCTGGGGGGAGGCATAAAAGCAAGGTGGTAAAAGGGCATAATTAGTAGCAATATGGAAATGTGAATGGCAGAGAGGATATCTGTTAATTGTACTTGCAGCTCTTAGCAGTGCTTGCTGTTTCTTCCTCTGCACCATGCCAGTTTGTATGCCTCCTCTAGCTCTCTTCTTCAGGCAGGGGGGCACGGAGTCTTTCTGGGCCCCCCACCTATCCTCTGTGCTTACCGACAGCAGGAGCAACCCCTGGCACCAGAATTAACACCTTGTGCTTGCAGGCCAAGTTTGCAGGGGAAGGAAAGAAAGATACAGAAAGAAAGAAAGATACAGTTTGGGGATGTAATTAGTAACACAGCCAAAGACACAGACAAATTCACTTTAAGCAACCCCCTCAAGGTGTAAAGCTTAAATAAAGTCTCATATCTTTTTATATTCCTGTAGCCGCACATGTTATTATTTGTGACTTGTGAAATTTTCTTTCTTTATTTGTTTTGGAAATGTGTTTTTTCTAGAAATCGTTTCTTCCTACACCCATACTCCAGTGCTCTATGTCGGCAGTAATAGGCCTCATGCACACACAATCCCAGAATGCATAATTCTTGATAGAAATTTGAATGTACTTTACGCACGTACGCACATATCAGCGTGCATATGAGCCTAAAATACGCAGAGCCCGGACGCATCTCGGGTCCATTTTTTTTACGCATCTTTACGCATCGCAAATATATGGCTCCATATACGCAGCTATGTGTATGGAGCCATTTATTTGCATATGCTGCATAAGGAAAAATATACGCTGCAGGCATCTATACGCAGCTTATTGTATGGTGGTGTGAATGAGGCCTTACAGCCACACCCCTCTGCACAAGTGTCCTCATAGTGTCAATACAAAGTTGTATTGCAGAGAAATAGAGGAGGCGTGTCACACCAGTTCTGTTACCAAATGTACACTACTGATAGCTCCAGGTCTAACTCTGGTGCTCATTGGAAATAGCAATTATATTTAGACAAACTGGACTACTGCTAAAAGTTTATAAGTTTATAAATGTCGCCACCTATAGGAAACTATAGGTGGTGACATAGGGAGAAATGAGCATTTGACCCATTCAGAATGTGACAAACCTACTTCATGTTCGAAATATGCCTAAAAATTCTGTATAAGGTTCTGAGCCATCCCCACACTGTTACTTTCTACAGAAGGATCCAGTCTTACAGGAGTGATTGGATTTATGGAGAGCATCTCCATAAATCCTTACTTTTGGGACTAATTTGTTTTACGTTGGATTACACTTATACTCTATAAGGAGGTGAGGAAATAATATTCTATATGAGAGGACTGATAAACTTTGCATTATGTAAACGCATGTTTGTGTCCAGCTCCTGGTTTACACTTTATTACAAAGGAATTATCCAATACTCAATATCTGTTTATCTTTGACTATATGCTGTCACTTAAATCCACTTTTAAGGACTCTGATGGCAGGTTTTCTATAAATATAACTGTCATATCTGAAATTATTCTGGATACGTTTTTTTTTTTTAAAGGGATACATTTGAAGATATATTACAAGATGATTACTCTGCCTGGTTCCTGGATATGTATGGAGAGAGTAAACTGAACTAGTGAAGTATTGGAGCTCAACACTAATGCAATACTAACCTTTCATCCTTAATTGGAGCTCTCCAGATTGTGTGGGATGAATGTTTAAGATTAACTTTGAGAAATGGAGATTATCAGCCCCTGGATTCCTCTTACAAAGATACATTGTAAACAACTTTATAGCACACAACAGAAAGATATATAACAGAACATTTACAGAACAAAACCGAGGGGATTTTTAAAGTTACACCATGTGGATATTTTTTAAATAATACATTTAGTGTGTGTTTCTAGTAAGATATTTCATGTTTTTCTAATAAATGTTTGTGTTTTTCTTTTGAGTTTTAGAGCCCTCAACCATGGAATAAATATGGGGGGGTATTGCCTGTTGGAATTAACAGTTATATTTTAGATAAACTGGACTACTGCTATAAAAGTAAACTGGAGGTGAGACTATGGAAATTAAGGTTTTTAGTACAATGTCTATCTGACTGCATATCTTATTTTCTATCCTCAGTTGGACTTTAAGTATATAAATGTCTGCCTTTGTGTGAAAATTGGGCATTTCCTAAAACACGTAAGGAATATACACAGAAAATGTTTGATCTTGCAAACTGAACTTTTATGGTCAGTTCCATCTTACTTTGCATTGTGAACATTCACAGGATATGATAATCTTATACAATATCTGCTAAAGAGAAGCTACAGCTACAAGTCTTTTTTTTGCCATCCCCAGGTCAACGGTCACCAAGCAAGATGTAACACAGAGCTGTCCCCCAAAAGTTGATAAGGTGGAGCCTTTGTGTGAGGCAAACATACCTATTTCTTATTAATTGAGACAAAAATTAGGCCCGCCTTAAAGCATAGTTATGCTTAAAATTATTTTTTCCCTAAGAACTCAAATGCCCTCACTAGGCAGAAGGCAGAACACACAGAAATGTCCTTTGCCATCAACATTTCTTGATACTACACTTGTATAGATACATGTATAGGCATTTTAATTAATAGTGTATTATGTGTTACCAATTGGTTGCACCAACAAGTCTTCTAAATCTAGTTCACAAATACATTACAGGCTGCCAAAAAGGACTGATTAAAGCAGAATCACCTACTGGTCAATATTACACCAGCAAACATGTTCTATGATATGTTACTCTGCACAATCTGCAATTTCAAATGTATCTGTCAGTCAGCAGGTGACTGAATGGGCATGTTTACAGGAAACTATAGGTGGTGACACAGGGAGACATGAGCATGTAATCGATACAGAATATAACAAACCTACTTCATGCTTCAACATTCTCTATAAAATGTTATCCTTTGTGTAGACATGACTGCTTCAACCACTGTATCTGCACAATCTGCAGTGTTTTGCTGCATTACACCTTTCACACCTGCAGAGATGACATGCAGATTCGGTTGTTTTGTGGGCAGATATGCCTTTTCCTTCTTTACGTTCAGAACCTGTTGATGCACCCCTAGATATGCTTTCTATATTTGCAGAATATTTGTTCACATGTTATGATACAACTTTGACATCTAACTATGCCATTTGTGGCACCAGATCCTTTGTCTAGTACAACTACTAAATGATACTTTAGGAAAGCACACCCTATCCAGCCATCATTAGATGCAAAAAAATGTGTTTTCTTTCCAGGGGTGTGAAGTATACTTTCACCCTGTGCCTTGCTTGGGCAATCCACAGAAAATGGTTGTGTTTGTGTTTAGAAAGTCAAGAAATGTTTTGCTGAACTTGTATGGCTTTTGATATTTAAGTAGGAAGTCCTTTCATTACTGATTGTAAAGATGAAAACGTACGTGTACAGTATATTCAAGTATTAGCGATCATGAGGGATCAGAACAATATCTGTCAGAGGCAAATGCATATATGTCTGAAGAAAATAGTATAGATATTAAAACTTGAATTAATGTTATCCTGAGAAATAATCACAAGGATAAAGTATATAAAAATAATAGATTGTGAAGAGGCTAAACAATATCATAATGTTCATTGCCACACTTGGCCTTGCTTATAAGAGGGAAGGTTGAGTCTGCTCATACTTTATGTAACTGTGATCTAAATCATGGTAATTTCCTGAGCCTATTTTACTTCTTGAGGGCTGGCTAATTCTATGATTTTAGCTCTGCACCATAGGTCATCATCCTCAACATACTTATGGACACTTGCCTGACCAATTACTGGGTATATGTCATTTTTTATCTCAACTGTTTGTGCACTTTTATATACTGTGCATCTTGCATCTTATTAACCAAGCACATGAGTGTAGAAACCAGACTTGCAACCTTTACATTTGAGGTTAATGGCCAATACTGTTATAATACTTTTTTTTAAGTTTACATGTTGATCTTTCCCCAAGCTGCTGTAGTGAAGCCTGTTTAATGGGCTTGGCAAATACACACAGTAATTTCCTTCTGATACGTTTCTTTTTACTGAGGAAAATGGTTTTCAGTTGTTTGTAATTGTATAATGTTAATCCAAAAGAAAAACTGATGCAGTACACATCAGCAAGGTGTTGTATTACGGGCTTGGCAAGTTGGCACTGTCTTGCCTAGTGATAGTTTTGCATTTTTTATGATAAATGCCTTTCATTGGTTCAAACCATTATAAGTGAGTTTTTCCAAAACATTTGAATATTAATTTGCTCCCTGTGGTAATTATCTTTTAGTTACTTAGATATGTAATAAGGCGAAATGGCTCTGCTCTATTCATATTTTGTACATGAGGCTTAGGTATGAAAACTACTCTGTTGTAAGCACTTGCAACATGATGTCATAGGTACGTTTTATATAAAGTTGACCTTACCTTGCTGTGAATTAGTGGTTTGACAATGCAGGTTTACTTAACTGCTCCTGTCCACAGCTGCACATGTCCTCCTATCATTTACTTAATTTTCCTTCCCTGCCACTTGAATCAGCATCTTTATCCAAGAAAATAGTAAGTAATTCAGGTAATAGGGAGCATGTGGCTCACAATTTGACCTGCCAAGATATAACAGTGCTGATGCTTGGTTATTGGTCACTTAAATAACCAGCGTTGCCTCATAGGGGCTGGGAGAGAGTACTCAACTAATAGCAAGCTTTAAATTGTGACTAGTGGTTCACACAATGGTTCCTTAGCTACCAGCAGCTCAGTGAAAGGTGAGCTGCAGGCAGTATATGCTACTGGAGAGTTGCCAAGTTAGATTACTTAAGCTACATTACATCTACCTGTATTATGTGCCCGCCGTCTTGTGATAAGGAAAATTAGAGTTTAATTGCATGTTTCATTCTTGGACTATCATTAAGATACATCTAACTGCAAGCTGCAAATATTTTGTGTTGCATACCTGTAATAACATGAATATCTTCAAGAAACAAAACATTGCTACTGCTTTGTATGCAGATTTAGAGTATATTTGCTTGATTGTCTGATAAATACAATGCAAAGTATAAGTATTTTATGTCAAGTTGCGGCATCAGGAATAAAGGCAATTAAGATAATTGTATTTTGTGTAGAAAAGTTTGATGGTTTGGCAAGGTGGGCCTTAAGCCCTAGGTTTCTCTGGTGGGCCCCAGTGTCCCAATCTGCCCCTGACAACATATTATACCCACCAGTGTTGTATAAAATCACCCTCCAAAACAATATGCTCCATAATCATATGATAAAAAATATACTTAATATATGTTTTTGTGACAGGACCTTTGCACTATGTTACTACTGTGTAGTGTTAGGACTTAACATGAGTCACTTTTGTTGCCAATAAGATAAGCATTTACCTATATATAAGGATAAGATTAGGATTACTAAGAGGTAAAGAAATAGTTCAGAAGTTAAGTGTTGTGGGGATGGTTGAGTGTCAGGGGAAAAGTTTAGGAGTCAAAGTACAACTAAAGTACTCCCATATGACAGTCTAAACATGCTCCCAATCCAGTTACTCATAACTTGCTTTATTTCCCCAGCGTAAGATTCATTAATATGCACCCCACATGCTTCCCCTCTCAGACACTGCAGCTCACAGTCAAAGGGTTTTATAATAGAGGATTTTGTGTAGGGATGCACCAATACTTTTCGATAACCAATGCCGATACTTGGCATTTTCATGAGAACTGCCAGGGTTGCTGTGGTTGCAGCTGGGACCTGTCTCTGGCGCTCCACCACTTCCTGAAATCATTAGTCGATATTTTTTTAGAAAAACTGTCACATGACAATAAACAAAAATGTATCAGCATTCATACTTGTAAGTACTTGGGCAAGTACAACACTGGTATCAGTGCATCCCTTTATTTATATTTATAAAAACAAAATTATACATTAAAACAGATGTACAAATCCCCAGTTCTCCGTGTGCTCCTTACACATGACAGCCACCTCCTAACTTTTGAATTTTTCTCTAGTCTAGTCTTGGAGCTTGAAAAGTATCTGTACTTATACTTGTACTTGTACCGAGTACTGTACTTGGTATCGGTGCATCCCTAAATTTGTGCCAATCCATGAAAGCAGTGGGCAGGACTGCGTGTGACCAGGTGCTGATTGATTAGCTACAGGCTTGTGAAACAGCAGGGACAAAACTGATAGCCACAACCAATGCAACATATTTTCATCCCACTGCAGTGCAAGCAGGCACAGCCTACATAATGGTATAATAGGGGCAACTCTGTTCTGATATCAGGAGCAATGCAGCATCATTGCCACACCATTACAGAAGGATTCAAATATAAATCTGACCCTGATTGTAAAGTTATTTTCTACATACAGTTATATACTTATATATATACTTAAGTATACTTGTATACCTAATCTTCTAAACTATCTCTGGGCATGCATAATTACCTCTTCCACCCATTCACACTGTTTTTTGTCTTTTTTTATTTTCTTTAGCAGATTTTACTTCCATGCCATCCATGTCCCTTGCAGGCCTCACCTTGCCTCTTTTTGACATCATCACTTTTCAGTCTTCTAATTCCTGAGAGGACCTACTCTCTGAACGGCCAATAGGACATTCCATGTCACTCAGGCAGTGGCCACTTTAAAAAGACCCTCCTACTCTACAATACAGAAGATAGAGGATTTGAGACTCAGCATGTCACGTGACCATTGGTCTTAATCCATGGTCACGTGACATGCTGAGCCTCAAATCCTCTAAACCCTTAAATAGACCCCTAAACTGAGTAAAAGTGGATTTTTTTTCCCAATTAGGTACTTTTTTTAAACTAACATAACAACAACAGGGTTCTTCACAAAAGGGTGAATAGTTTGGAGAAGTCAGAAGAAGTGAACAACCCTTTTGTTAATAAACCTGTAAGTCTCCAAGGGGGGGAAGCTTTCACCAAGGGAGGAAAAAGGTAGGGGCAAAGTATTTAATATACTACTCAACCGCTTACCAGCCTAAGGTGTATGGCTACATTAAACAGTAAGTTATACTACACATATACAGTACACTGTGCGACATCACAAGATATAGGAACTTATGCACAGATGTTTCTAAAAAGAATTGTGTTTCACATCTAGCCACCATTTAACTGTACAAAATTTACATAATAATTGCTACTTCTTTAATATATTTATTCATTAGGTTATATTTGCATAACAAAATAAACATGGTTTTGTTTTAGTTTTATGTTAGTAAATATACAGTGAAAAGTTAGATTACATTATGCTTCCTTCATTTTAAATAATAATTATCTTAAAGAAAACAAATATATGTATAAATATGTATAAATATGTTTCACTTATTTATCTTTTGTTCCTTTAGCCGCGTTTTCTTTGTATGCGTTAACAGTTCCCGTTTTAATAAGTTGTTGCTTGGTTTAAAATCCATTACAAGATTTATAGCGTAATTTGAAACGGGTCACTGCCGGTTCCACCATTCATAAGTGCATATACATACTCTTAATAGACTTAATACTGAAGAGGGAAAGGCATAAAAGAGCTGCATGAAATATTTATGCAACTACGAACATTTTCTTGTAATCTCTAACTGAGGAACCTTTGCCAAGAGCAAGAACATGAGGTTATTCCTTTTCTTCTCTGCAGGGCATAATATGTACACTGATGATGCCTTCTTTGCCTAGACTCAGCCTTGTGCAATGAATTTTTTTTTTTCTACATCCAACAGATTGCTAGGCTTTAGATTGGCACATAAGAATCCGCTGTTAACAATATGACCTCCTGGCTATTGTTATAGAACAAGACTTCTAAATATCTGGAAGTTTTTTTAAAGAAAAAGATTTTCAATATTTTAAAATATATATCACTTCTGCTCAGCCTACAATAAGGCATGTGCTAGCGGATAATATTTAGTCTAACGGAATGGCTTGCACAAGAACTTGAGGGTCTGCAAAGTTTTATGTTCTAGGAAGTTTGACAAACACTCTTTCCACTCTTCACTTCAAGGCATAGGCACACTTTATGTAAGGGATGCCACACAACCAACCTGCAGTTCCAACATGAAATTCAGTTAACCACAATTTTGACTATCCAGCTATCCAGATATGCTTACTCCAATGATCTATTCATTCCATTTGGGTAGTTCTGGTTTTTATGTTTTGTTTTGTTTTTCTGTTTGTTTTTTTTAAAGGCATGATCTTTAAAATTATTTCCCATTTTTCAACATTTTCACAGATGTCTCCAGTGATCAATGTAGAATGGCAAATAATTCTGACAAATCTCAGCACTGATTAATCTGTTCTCTCACCTCGTAAAAAGAAAAATCTCGAAACAACTAGTATGTGGAGGAGGTAAAATGATTCATTCATTTCTGCAATTCATTATACTTTGGCTGGCTAAGAAACATTTCTCTCAGATCATCAGCAAAAACGTAATAGGTCAAGTCATCACTCCCCCGGAAGATTTCTTTATCAGGTATGAGGCAACCTGTGTAAGGCCGTTTATAGCATAGACATTGTAATGATGGAAAATTCAGCATTTCATAATACAACTAATTATTAAGTAAGGATTCTTACCAGCAGCTGCTGTACATCACATTGTGGTAATGCATATGGTACTGTAAGCTTTACCGGAAGATGTGGCAAAGCACTTTAATTGGATTGGTGTGATATGGTTCTGTTTATTCTCAATGGCAACCCACCACATCTTGCCAATGGACGTGTGATGCAGCACAGTGCAATGCCCACAATGTGCTAACGTGCATTGTGGTGGGCTGCCAAGAATGGTGAATGCCCCACATTCAATGAATGATCTGAAAAAAGAGAAGATACATGATGAGACCACAAATATGTGAGCAATAACACTATTTAGTACATAAAAATAAGTGTAGGGTTGTGAGAAAAAGTTTGTGAACCTAAATAATTTTTCTGGCTTTCTTTATAAAAGGGCACAAAATATTAATCTGAGCTTCACTATCATAATAATAAATAAAACAGCCTTGTTCAAAGCTTCTATCTAAATATTTTTCTGAAATGCAGAGGGCAGAAGTGGGGAGTAGGTGTGGGGGAGGGGTTTGGGACAAAGGAGGTCCCCCCACTACAGGCTGTCTGCAAGAAAGGGGACAGATACAAGACCAGACACTCTGCACAAGGAAAAAGAAGCTCCTGCACAGAAGCAGCAATTTAATCATGCTCTATTATTGCATAAACCTGGAAGAAGTACATAAATTACATCTAAGACTTGCGTGAAAATACATGTCTTCTGTATTCAAACAATATTTGAATATCCTGGATTTCAACTTTAACAAACAACACCCTTGTATGCACATGCATCCACAGGGGAATGGCACTCTGTGCAATGCCGTTCACAAAAAAAGGTTTTAGTTTATGTGAAATAACATTGGTGTTATGATATATGGTGATATAGAAAAAGTAAGCAGATTTAGAGCAGAACACCATTTACACCATTAACACTCTCTTTTATCACTTCTCCGTCCTTTTCTTCTCTTTCCGTATCTCTCCTTCTTCTTCAATGTCCGTTTTGTCTTGGTGTGTTTTTACGTAGATTTTTATGCCTGATAGCACAGGCGGCTATTCCCTTACTTGCCCCTGGTTTCCTTGTACTGATGAGTGATGCCCCTTATGTTGTGAATCAAAAATCAGCCACCTGGTAGTAAGCTTGCCCTCATTTATATGGAGGGCCTCACACAAATCAACCAACTGTATCATCGCTGCTTTTTGTAGTGTGTTATACATTCGTAGCAGCAGTGGGGATTCTCAGTTAATTTCTTGTATGATTATGTTTTTGTGTTTTTTGGTACAGAAAAAAAAAAGTAAAAGAAAAAAAAAAAACATATGGAGAATGTAATCTTTTCAAAAACTCCTTTCAAACGGATGCTTTCAACATATGTTAGTCTAGTGATGCTGTCGGGGGTAAGTGTTAACATTTATCTTTAAAATTTACAACAGGTATATCATTAGCATGCTGCATATGTCTTTTCCTGTGACTTATTTATTATATCTCCAGCTATTGCTTCACATTTGCTATTTATATATGTGTCTTTCAAGTAAAACCAGCAAGCAATTTACCTGTCACAACAATCTACAATGCACATATCATGCAGACTAGTAAATGGATTTAATAAAGATGCCTGAATGGTATAGAATAATAATAATAATAATGGTCAATGTAATAAATGCGTGAACAACTTAATTTCAAATGACTGGAAAAAATTGTTGAGAGTTAAAAGAGTTGTGCGTAGGATTTGTATTCAGACAAGTAACAGCTATTCTATACAGAAATATGTCCTCTTTTCTAAAAGGTCTGATAGTGATTATCTCTAATATTAGACTAATAGTTAAAAGGAACCAGTCAGGAGAGAAAAACCTCTGCTGAACATGCTGATCTTCAGAAGCGCCTAGATCCTTGGCTATCATGTTAACCCTCTGTCTTCAATTCAATGACTGACTGAGCTTGGAGTACCTCATCTGTCTACTTGAAATTTTTAACTCACTAAGGGAAGCCTTAGGTGTCTATATGTTCACTAAAAATGTAGCTATATACTCACCAACCACTTTATTATTTATTATTATGTACTCCTTTCTAGTACCGGGTTAGACCCCCGTTGGCCTCCGGTGTGGTCTGCTGCTGCTGTAGCCCATGTGATTCAAGGTTTGACGTGTTGTGCGTTCAGAGATGGTATTCTGCATACCTTGGTTGTAACAAGTGGTTATTTGAGTTACTGTGGCCTCTCTATCATTTCTAACCAGTCTGGCCATTCTCCTCTGACATCAACAAAGCATTTTCGTCCACACAACTGCCGCTCACTGGATGTTTTCTCTTTTTCTGACCATTCTCTGTAAACCCTAGAGATGGTTGTGCATGAAAATCCCAGTAGATCAGCAGTTTTTGACCAGCCCATCTGGCACCAACAACCATGCCACGTTCAAAGTCACTTAAATCCCCTTTCTTCCCCATTCTGATGCTCGGTTTGAACTTCAGCAAGTCGTCTTCACCAAGACTAGATGCCTAAATGCATGGAGTTGCTGCCATGTGATTGGCTGATTAGCAATTTGTGTTACCAAACAATTGAACAGGTGTACCTAATCAAGTGGCCGGTGAGTGTATTTAACCTTCCTCAAATGATCTGTACATACTGAAATGTGCCTTGCAATTTGGTCAGTGGATTTAAGAGGGTTATGTGAGGTTAGTTGTTTCCTTTCCTATTCTCAGTGAGTAAGAAGGATACCCTTCCTGGCAGTGTGTACCAGTTCTTATATTTTAATGACTGATGATGCCCTACAGTGTTTGAATATGTTGCTAGTCATTGACAACTCTAGGCCAGCGAAAAATCTAGGGTCATCCATTATATAATAAAATCAGGTGGAGGGTATAGTGTTGATTTACATAGTAGATAGTAGATATTAGATTATTCTCATACCTGGGACTGGCACAACCATGACAACAGGGAGCAGGTTAGGGTGCACAATATTGCGATACTATTAAACTGCTGTCTGCTACATGGGAGAGACATTGGTCAAAATAATCAGGCACAATAATGCTTTTGTTCACCATGGTCCCTGTTTGTGTTGTAAGGGAGTCACCACTCTAATCTCAGTCCTATGATGGATTACAATCGCAATACAAATTGGTAAACTAAATGTGAGATTGTAGTCCATTACGGAGGTGAGCATGAAGCGATGGCTACTTTATAACATACATAGGCACCAATGGGAACATGGACTCCGGCACCTCTCCTCACATGCCAACACCCTTCCTCAGACTCCAGCACCTCTCCTCACATCTCAGCACTCCTGCTCAGGCTCTGGCACCTCTCCTCACATCCAGGCACCCCTGCTCAGACTCCGGCACCTGTCCTCACATCCCGGGACCACTGCTCAGACTCCGGCACCTCTCCTCTCATCCAAGCACCCCTGCTCCCATCCTGCCACCCCTCCTTATAATCCGGCACCCCTCCTTACACTCCGGCACCCCCTCCTCACACTCCTGCACCCCTCCTCACACTCTGGCACCCCTCCTCACACTCCGGCAACCCCTTTTCACACTCCAGCACAAAGCCCTTGAGACTACGACACAAAGCTCCAGGACCTGCTAGGGGAGAAGGAGGGAAGCTGCACCCTGACAGCGGCACCATGCAGCCCTCTCGAGGAAGGTAAGATATGGTGGGAGCCAGGCTGATGTCACTGCATGATTGTCACTTATTGAAGGACACTGTAGGTGTCACAAACAGGTGACACACACTTTGTTAAACAAGGCAGATCCTGATATTCACTAGACAGGTACCTATTTGTGTCACTTGTACTTGTACTCGGCCTGGAAAATATGGTATCGGTGCATCTCTAGTAAAAACTACATGCCAGATGATCAGTCGATCCAGATAATAAGGCAGCAGAAATTATATTCAAATCTACATGTTTCCTATAAAAATTATATTCACCTACATCCTTCTACCTTCTACTTCTTCCTATTAGTCAGTCAAGCTGCCTGTTACATTAAAGGAGAACTATGAGGTGAGTGCTTTTCACTCACCTCATAGTTCTAGCCGACCTGTGACAATGAGACTGTCACAGGTCGGCTCAGTAGATCGGGAGGTGAGCGAACACATACCGGGTTCGCTCGCCTCTCGATCCTGTCACGGCTCTCTGTCGTGACAGCAGGGGAAGGGGCTGCCAGCGCTGACTGACGTAACGGACGAGCTGTAGCTCGAGGTATACTGAGCTTAGGGTAACGGGAGGACGCTAGTTTGTGTCCTCCCGTTACCCTAAGGAGAACTATGGGGAAAAACACTGACCCCATAGTTCTCCTTTAAAGTAACATTAGGAAGACTTGGGAGGTGGGAGGGACCAAGCTTGAAGTTTACAGACATCTTGATGTATACATAATTTAACCATGAATATACTGATTATTTTGACATCAATTTTCACTCTAGAACCTCAAGCTTATGAAATTAAATGCAGAGACCTCCCCAGTGGAGTCTGGTAGGAATCATAGGACACAGGTAATTTAACGAGGACACAGAATGCTTTTTTCTATGAGCCAGCATGTACAATGTATGAAGCTTGCTAATTATCAGATGGCTTTTGTAATCTCCACAGCTAGATTTCTTTTTAAATATTTGAGGATGCCTAGTTCATATATAGATGAGTATAGTACTGTAATTCTAGCGAAAATATGGGACATCCCTGCTCATCGGGAACAACCCTGAGTGTAAGAAAAGGTATATAAAACCTGGACAGGCAATGTAGTGACTAAGTGCTCTCACAAAAACAGCTCAATACATTTCCAGTAAGTATTTTTTCTGTTCTTTGTGGATTACATTACAGGGAACTTCACATTTGGCACACATGTTTATATTTCCGCAGGGCATCTAACCATGGGAAATAAAATATCAGCAAGTAGAAAGACCTGAAGATGATCCTTAAGAATTCTGTTGTTATTTTGCAAATTGCACCACATGGGCAGAGATTTAAAATAAGTCTATCTTCATGTCAATTTATCACAAAGTCTGAAGAAATGGGAACCTTAAAATGAATAATATGTGACAGATGTAAGAAAGAGAGGAAAAAAAGAAACAGACTAATATATTTAATATGATGATGATGATGATAGTAATGATAAGATGGTAATAATGTCTTTACCCTTCATCAGTTGACGATACAGTACAACATAAATATTTGCAAGGGCTTAAAGTGGCACTAAAAATAGGAGTTAAATCAAGGACCTTCACTATTAACTAAAATGTATCTTATTTGTGTATTGCTCTGCTGTAGATCCTCAAATCATCTCTGAATTGGTGCTGACACTGTCCTTCCTTCTGGAAGCTGGCTACTTTTGTTCCCCATGGTCCCTGTGTGTGTTGTAAAGTAGCCACCACTCCAAGCTCACTCCCGTGATAGACTGTATTATTACATTTTTGATGTGGCATCTGGCAAACCATTTCTTTCCTCCAATAATCTAAGGGCCTAAGGGCTAAATTTCAGCTCTTTCCATCAGAGGTTTTCTGTCTTATTATATACTGCAACTTCTGAAATAGAACCCTGTGGAACTCACCCACAGGAAACATTCTGTTCCAAAAGAGATGACACTGTATTTGTTCTAGATCGTCACGTTTTGCATTCCAAAAAAGTATTTGACATATTTGACTGCCTAGGACATAGGTTTGGGTATTTATCCAAGAGGAATAGGAGTATATATGGGATTATTGCAAAGTAAATCGGTTATAAATGATTGTATAATCTAGGGACGCATCTTTACCGTTTTTTCAGCATCGAGTACGAGTACCGATATTTATATTTCGGTACTCGCCGATACTGAGTACCGATACATATACTTCTGGAAGCATGGAGACAGCTACCCAGTCAGTCAGCATGGAGCCAGCCAAACAGCATGGAGCCAGCTTCCCGGCCAATCAGCAAGTCAGATGGTAAGTCATTACCCACCCACTTCCTGATTGGCCGGGAAGCCGGCTCCATGTTCCCTTGGGGCACTGCCAGTCAGAGGAAACCTCCCTCCGGTATCGGGGAAAGTATCAGCACCGATAGCGATACTAGTATTGGTATTGGTGCATCCCAAGTATCATTATATATACATAGTATGTGACTCCAGTCACAACCTTGAGAATGTTTAGCAACCTCTCCCCACACTGGTAAGAGATTTTCTAAATGGCATATTGAATGTCAGTATAATTATATAAGTCTTTTTTGGGGGTCTACCCTCTTCTATACTGGATAAATATAGGAAATTGCTTGCAGAAAGGAGTCTGTGGTAAACCAAGTGGAAGCAGTCAACTATCCCTATTTAACTCAAACAATACAAAAGATCTCTTAAACACATGACGGGGTCCCTTTGCTCTGAAAGCAGCGATAATTCATCATGTTTTAAAAAAAAATTGGAACCATTACCATTACCATATTATAGCAGTCAACAAATTAAGGGATAATATTGGCAGGCGTGTGTTGCAAATAGCATCTAGAGGAGCTGGAGGTTTCACACCCCAGGTTATGGATACAAAAAAATCTGTTCCTTTATAGCAGTCAACAGTTACATTTAGCATGGTTATTTATGCATATGCACCTAACATTCCCTGCTAAAATGTTATTCTCTGGAGATTACTGTGCATCTTTGGCTTCACTAGCTGGTTAGTGACTTATTTATAAATGTATTTTTGCCTTTTACTGCTTATTGTTTTATTCTTTAGATGATCAGTGTTTATGGAAAGACCCCCGTTGTGCAAGATGCTTGTAACCTAGTTATGCATTACACAATAAACTGCAACTTAAAAAAAAAAAAGAAGAAAAGAATATAAATTGTTTTCCGGTACAGTAGCAATCTATTTTAATATGAGCTATCAGTCCTGACAGATGAGGATGATTACAGGTTGAACATTTAGACAGAGGTGTCTGAGCCAAACTGTGAAGTGCTTGGCATGGTCTTTGAGAAAAAAAACACCTGCAAACAATTATTTTTAGCTAGAGTACACATTTATAACTTTAATTATGTAACACTTAATAGTTTTGTATTATAGAAGTTAAAGTTATATCGACATCTACTGACTTGCATGCAACTACATTTTGTGAGCCACTTTAGAAAGACTTTAATTTGCACTAACTTTGCAGTCAAGTACATTTGCCATGTCAGTGAATAGTGCTTGTAAATCCATCTTAACCTAGAACAGTGTTGGACAAACTCTGGTTTGCAGCATCCAAGCATAACCTGTGTTATCAAAAGTTACAACATAAACCATTTACCTATGCTCTAACAGCACCGATTTAGCTGTACTGGCTGTCACTACCCAGTAACCTCTTGAAATCGTCCAAGAATGTACTTTCCCCCTTACCTGCCTGTGCATAACTGGAATGCTTCCCATTTTTTTTGCTTTTTTAAAATGACCAACTCAATTCCATCTGCAAAAGTTAGCATTCAGTCTCAACTGGCCATGGACTCAGAGAAACAGAAGTTTCTGGTCTGTTGTTTATTAAAACTGCCCCCTTTAGTGTTGGTCATTTGTAGCTCTTATTTAGCTCTTAATCCTCTCCCGAGAATAGGAGCCTCAAAGTGACACTAAACTCATAAGTTAAATCTTAAAATTGCAATCAAGTACATGAACTGTGAACAAAATGTCACTTATTTGTGTATCACTGGGCTGTTGATCCTGAAATCATCTCTGAATTGGTGCTGACATTGTCCTTCCTTCTGGAGGGGGGCTACTTTTGTTCCCCATGGTCCCTGTGTGCTGTAAAGTAGCCACCACTCCAAGCTCACTCCCATGATGGATTACAATCTCAATACAAATTAGTAAACTAAACGTGAGATTGTAGTACATCACAGGAGTGAGCTTGGAGTGGTGACTACTTTACAACACACACAGGGACCATGGGGAACAAAAGTAGCCCCCCTCCAGAAGGAAGGACAGTGTCATCACCAATTTAGAGATGATTTGAGAAACTACAGCTGAGTGGTACACAAATAAGATACATTTTTGTTAATAGTTAAATAAGACCTCTAGGAAAATGTATTAACCCTTGCAGTGGGCTACCACCAAACTACAGGGGTTAGCTGCTTGTTATACACGCATAAGTTAAAATTTTGCTAATAGTTAAGGTACTTGATTGCATTATTAAGATTTAACTCCTAAGTTTAGTGTCACTTTAACTTGCACCTAAAACATGGCAAGTACCCCAAGAGTAAGAAGAGGAACTGCCAATGATACATGTTACATGAGATGTTGATCTAGAAAAGTTACAGCTTATGACCCCATATGTTATTGGCTTGTGAGTCAAATTCAAATAGAACAGGTGGGGTGAGCTACACAAACATCAAAAAAAACCTTGGTGTTTCATCTATTATTTTTTTTACACTTTAGACTAAAGTATGAATGTATTTACCTCTAATGCTAAAGAAAAACAAATAATAATAAACAATTTTGACTATTTGATTAAAGTCTCAGTTATTACGAAGAACTATAAACAGTACCAAAAACCAGATGCAATTTTGGAAGGCCTCTAAGCAGCTGACTGGAAGGTTTCGGTAGGCTTACTGCAACAATGGGTGGAGCTTACTGAGACAATGGGTGTGGCCTGATTTGACAATTTCACAGCTGCATTCAGCCTGCTATGGATGCACTCTCTGATGTCAGAACATATATTTTATAGGATACAAATTATAAGACATTTTAGGGGCCATTCATAAAGTTGGTATGATATTTTACACTCAATTCCAATCAGGGCTATAGTGAGCTTCTTTTGCGTCCGGGGCAAGAACAGAAAACTGTGCCCCCTAACAGACGTGTGCGGTATGTGACGTCATGCGCCCGCCTCCAGGATGGCGGCCCACATGCGCAGGATGCGCTGGTGGCCAAATCCAAAATAGCATAAAAATGTGTGTTTGACAAAACAAATGAAAAACTAATTAAAACATTTTTAGTTTACGTTAATTTCGTCTGAAACAAATTTTTAGTCTTTGCACATGTCTAATAATGTGTGTGCATGAGTGTGTCTGCTGTGTGTGTGTGTGTGTGGGGGGGTGTTTATTTATTTTGTATTATTTTTATTTTTTTACTGTTGGGGGGCTTCTGGGAAATATTGGAGGTCTAAACAGACCCCTGACATTTCCTTTTTGAAATAGAACAAAAGAGATTGAGGACACAGAGTCCTCTGCCCGTACAGCAGGGATCCGAGGAGAAGCTGGAGCCTGTGCTGCTCCTCTTCTCCCTGCTGAGCCGGTGGCGCCCTGTGCTCGCAATGGCAACAGGGGTGAGGGGACGCAACTAGGCCGGCCCTGGCTGTGCCCCCTCTCAGCTGCGCCTGAGGTGAGTGCCTCACTCGCCCCATGGTAGCTACAGCACTCATTCCAACGTCACATGTAAACAGAAAATAAGAAGTGTATGTCTTTTAGTATTCTAGTAACTCCCTGAACCTCAGTAAGACATGTCAGCAAAAGAGCTGTCGCTGTCACTCAGTATGTTATTGATGACCTCAATAGTAGCTCACTTTAGATTGGCAATGAATATTATTTCACACCTCTATGCTTACAGATGCTCACAGAGATGTTTGATCACCGCAGCACAGAACAGATGCAGCACAGCTTGAAAGAAACCACATGCACACTTTCCGTATTATAACCAAACAGGTTCTAATGTTCCGCATAAAGAAAGCTTAGCTGCTACTTAAAAATAGAAACACTGAATAGATGTACAAATACAGTTTAAGCGATGCAAATAAATCGGCTTGTAAGATGAAGGAAACTTTTGTGATGACGGATCTCTATTTGGGGAACCAAAGGTAGCAGCCTATCCAGCCTATGTGTTGTAACACTGAAGAATTACTACCTCCGACAAGTGCTATCTAAAATCAGTGTTGTAAACAGACATTTGAGTTTATTTGTGTTGCTATGCTGATCACAAAGAAACCCCTCTTCACTTATATTTAATATCACCACAGTTAGATGAGTAAAAGGTTACATTTGATTGACTGTCATTTTTTTTGTACTTTACTGCTTGCCTTAATTTTTTTTTAATGAAGGGGAGGACTTCATGAAACACATAAACAGGTGTCATTTGCCACATGATCTTGAGGAGGAGGCCTCACAGGTATACCTACGCGTGGTGGGGCCCCAAAACAAAACTTTTAGGGGGCCCATCTCTTATCTATCTCCTAGGCAATTTATATAGAATACTAGTTGTTTTCATAGCATTTGTTTATAGGTTCCCAAATATTACTTTCAGCCAAATGTATTTGTCAAATACAATTCCTATTTGCATACTGTAAGTTACTGTGTAGCCAGACAACTCCGGGTCCCCTGTGCTTCTGGGCCTCATAGCAGTGACATAGCTATAGTTATGTCCTTAAAGTGGACCTTTACCCCCTTTCACTAAACATCACATCAGCATGCAGTACTGTATGCTAATATGAATCATCTTATATTCATTAGTTAAATAAACATTTTTCTTTTGCTTACAATTACTGTTTTTCCCCCTCCTGGTTCTCTTAGACATGAGAGTCATAACCAGGGCTTGAAAAATCCACTCGTCCGCTCGTCTGGGACGAGAGGACAGTGGATCACGACGAGCAGCTTCCC
This sequence comes from Nanorana parkeri, assembly GCF_000935625.1. Classification (NCBI taxonomy): domain Eukaryota; kingdom Metazoa; phylum Chordata; class Amphibia; order Anura; family Dicroglossidae; genus Nanorana; species Nanorana parkeri. Next base: position 382,948 of record NW_017307646.1, read on the forward strand.
GGCCGGCCGTTGTAACTACATTTAAGCTTCTCTAGAGACGCTCGATCGCTTGTATTAGCAGCTGTCACTGCCGTTACCGGTCCCGAGATCCGCTGTGCCCGATGCGGCCGGGACCGGCACGGCTCTGTGACAGGAGATCAAAGGGAGATCAGTATACGGTCTCCCTTTGATCTTCTCTCAGTCCCCGAATGCAGGAAGCGATGTATATTACATCATTTCCTGCATTTAGTGTCACTCTCCAGCTACAGAAGCTGATGAAGCCAATCTCTGCTTCATCAAGTTCCCTGGGGGTCCCTAGGTGACATTAGGGGTCTTGGAGACCCCTGATGTCTCCATAAAGAGGACCTGTCATGTAAATTGGCTATCACATAGGGGGCTTTTTAGCCCCCCATGTAATAGCAATAAAGTTGTGTGTAAAAAGTAATACAAAAATTAAAGAATCATAATCAAAAAAATAAAGAAGCATAAAAAATTTAAAAAGAAAACAATTTTTTTAAGTCCCCGCCCCCCACATACACACGCAGATATGCGCCGGGTGCGCCTACGTGCAAAAACAACGATTGTGCCGCACATGTTACATATCGCCGCAAACGTCGGAGTGAGACCAATAATTTTAGGGCCATTAATCACTGATTGGGTGTTTTTTTGCGATTTTGCGGGCGCATGCAATTTTAAGGCTTGACATGTTTGGTGTCTATTTAACAGACGTGATCCCGACTTTTATGTTTTACCAAAAATATGGGTAAGAATACATGTTTTATAACAGAACGTAGGGAAACTTTAAAAAAAATAACCCCACCCGAGGTGATTATATACCTCCAAAAGAAAGCTCTATCTGTCCCCAAAAAATGTTAACATAAATTGCAAGGCTATAGTCCTGTCATGCGGACTGGTGAAATTTTTGACTGACTGGTGAGACACCCTAAAATTTTTCAAGCCCTGGTCATAACACATGCCTAAGAGATGCATGCTGGGAAGGGAACATCAGCAGTGCAGTTGGGAAATCTCATTTGTAAGTTTCAAAATCTTGTGAGATCTCAGGCAAAGGCATTTTCCCCCCGAGATGATGTTCATGGTCACATGTCCTAGTCACATGTGCCAGAATTCCAGGAAGTAAAGGGGCAGGATTTATCTGCTCTTGTCTAGAAGTATCTGTTTGTTGATTGCCATTACTAAACATTTCTAAAGGTGCCTTTATTTTCATTTTAAAGATATAGGTAAAGATCCTCTTTAACCTCCCTGGCGGTATGATTATGTCAGGAATTTTGTGCCAAAAACGGTACATTGTGTTTCATGGAAATTTGTTGTTTATATTGTAGGCCTGTAATTCTTAGTAAATCTTAGGAATAATTTACCTAAATCTGTCCAAACAAGAGTCCAGTAGACATCCCAGGTATGATAAAGTTTGAAACACAAAATTAAAAAATTATAATATAATAAATTATAAATAATTATAAGAAATTATAATATAATAAATAATTATAAAAAATTATAATATAATAATTTTAAAAAATGGTCCAGTAAATGGGAATTCTGGGGGCGCAGCCTGATCCGTACCACAGTCAATAGAGTACCAAGTTCGCACATCACTGAGCTCGGTCGCAGAATCGTCCTAGCATTGAAAATTCACCCCGAGCCAGACTCGGGATTACCGCCAGGGAGGTTAATATTAAAAACATTGCACCTACCACTATTCACTGAATGCGGGAATGCCCATTTGACATTCTCAGCTGTCAAATACTGCATAGCATTTGGGAGCTCTTGAATGCTGTTCATGAGCTCCCGAATGCCATTCGGGTCTGTGAGCAGAGGTGTCATAATACTTTTCATATGCAACGAACGAACACAAAATGAATGTTCGTACAGACTACCACTAGCGAATTTCGTCCGAATCCGAAACAAATTGACTTTTGGACCCGAATCCCGAAAAACAAAATAATGCAAAATCCAAATTGAAGCGAATCTAAACTAAACAAATTCTTTGCCGGTGCACATGTCTAATATTGATATACTATAATTGTATTTCCAGCACTACTACTCCCCAGCTATTTGATTGATGAAATATGGTACAACAGGTGCATTGATTAATGAAATTATGATATTGCCCAATACGCTTGGCAAAGATTGTCTGTCTGTCCGTGTCATGGACAATTTTTTAAAATTTTAGATCTCATGGAGTTAAAATAACTGCCGAATATAGGAAGTTATTCTCCATTATTTAATTGGTGGGGATGAAAATGATCTTGCACCAATAGATATATTCTGAACCACCCTCGAGTAAGTTGATGTTTGTTTTGCAAAATGAATGGATTCAATAAGTATACACAAACAAAAATGCCTTTGAGGTCTGGGAATCATTTTTTGATTCATTATCGACTATTAGAAAACAACTTCATACAACAATCTCCAATGATCCTCCGATAACTGTAAATTAATAGACACTCCTCCCTACCCCCTTTTTTCCCCGCTGCTGCTAAACATGCACCCTTTTTGAAATAATATGAGGCTGCCATTTTATTTAGCAAACATTGGGTTATAGATATTCCTCCTGTTGTTAATTTTAGATGTTATGTTTTGTTATTACACTTATTTCTTTGTTTTTGTTTTGATCTTCAATACAAAGGAATGAATAAAGAAATTACAGGCAGTCCCCGGGTTACATACAAGATATGGACTGAAGGTTTGTTCTTAAGTTGAATTTGTATGTAAGTGGGAACAGGTACATTTTTTATGTGTAACTCCAGCCAAAAAAAACGTTTTTAGTTTTGGATAGATAAGGGAAGGGTCACGTTTGTTTTGCTGTCTGTTCCCCTTGTTCAGAAGATTTTTACCTCACTTTCTGTCCCTATAACAACTGGATTTTGAAAATGTTGGGTTTTCAGTGCCATGCCCTGGTAGAGCGTTGATTGGCCTCTAGTGTGCGGGACTTGCGGGTGGCAAAGGCAAGGAGCAGGACCCGGGAGCGGCACTAATCTCGGTGGGGGGACCTTGGTTCGTAAGTACGGGTTGTTCGTAAGACGAGCGTTTGTAAGTCGGGGACTGCCTGTATACAATTAGAGTTCCTTAAAAAAAAGATTGGTCAATGCCACTAATCCATTAGTAAGACCAAGAGAGAAAGACTTTTAGTAAATCAATTAAAGAGCATATTTGCAGGATCAACCTACCACTCCGCTAGCAAGTCTGTGACTTTAAATTACACACAAAATGTGCATTTATTGAAAATACATTACAGTCGTCATTTAGCTGTCCTATATATGCTTAGTATGAAGAAATGATGATGAAAAAGTACATTTCATATACGTTTATAAATTAATTCAAAAGTTAACTTTCTCTGAGAAAGCCCTTCAGTACAACATCTTGCCTCTGCCTACTGTATTTTCTGTTTTTATCCTTATATCTATGACCTTGCCCAGAACAAGCCTCAAATTAATATGGTCAGTGTATTATGTCCCCAGGCAGTGATCACTAAAGTCAACCCACTCCCTTTAAGTCATTTTTTTTTGATAAAGAGATTTTGATAAATGAGCACAAACTGCACAGTATTTGCAGCCTGTGCCTAAGAGCAAGAAACAGGGACCGAAACGAAATAAGCTAGAATGAAAGATTGTCATCAGCTACGGGAAAGAACAACATTGTTGGACTCAAGTTATTAATATTAAAGCAGAACTCCTGTTAATTTTTTTTTTACTTACCTTTGCAGCAGAGGGGGTCCTGGCCCACATTTTCTGTGCATTACAGCTCTCTATATTCTGCATGCAGGGTACCTTTGTGTACTCTGGCAATAGCTATGTGAAAACCTCTGGTTGCGCTTCCAGTTATGGCCAACTGCCATTTTAACGCCTCCCCTTGGTAGTTTCCAGTACTACAGGGGTGATGTCATGATGCAGCTACCACAGCCAGTGGTCTTTATTATTGGCTCAAACAGCACATTGGCCATGCTCCCACAACAACTTGAACTGCACAAACTTCTGAGTCATGAAGTCTCTGCATCACCACTGCTCCCTGCCCACCATTATACCACAAGAAGGAGAAGAATGAGACTTGGGTGGTCACTTGACTACTACATTTCATTTCTTAAAAAAAGTATTAAGATAGAAATTAAACACAAAATAAACAAAGGGTGTTCATTGTCCAGGTGTAGGGAAGGGGACTAAGGAGAACTATTACCGGGAACATCATCACAAATACTGTAAATAATATGTAGGTTATTAAACACTTGCCGCTGTTCTATACAAATGCTAAAGATTCACAATTGAAATTAATAAAAATAGATAAAACTATGTTTACAGTCATAAAATTACAATTCCATTAGTCCAGTTTTGTTATTCAAACACGGAAGCATCACTGCATAAAGCTACATGCAAAATGCTTGGTCAGCTACATGATCCTTCATTATATTGACAAGGTCACCTGCGTACATTCTTGTGAATACGTTTCCAGTGTTAGGCTGATGGCACTGTTCAATGAAAAGGGACCCTAACTGTCTCAGTATCCTTAGCCCTCCCTATTTTGGTTTGAATTCTTGTGTGAATGGAAATATCAAAAGCAAACATAAAGAATCATTCTCATACATACATTTTAGTGATTTTCATTTAGTGATTTTAATGAACACAGAATCCAATGGTTGGCATGGCTTTGCCCCTAAACCTCCCTTTCCCCCTGTAAAGGGGCCCTCATTATGACCTTTTATGCACGTTTGTAGCCACAGTGATGTCATTATATACTTGCATAGAAAACTTCTGTTTATGGCCCCCGGGAAGGATTTAGGGCTTGTTCACACCAAGCGCATTCCAGGAGCAGAGCAGAGCAGTTACAGACCGGATCAAAACTGCGTCCAATGTATTCCAATGGTATTTTGGGCTCTAGTTCACACCGCAGCGTTCACTTCCAGAGCATGTAAAAAAACTGCAGCAAGCCCTATTTTACCTGCTCTGGAACGCATGCAAACACATTAAAAACACATGCAAACGCCCTGGAACGGACTGAAAGCCCATTTTAAACTAAAAAAACAAAAACAAAAACAGCCTGGAACGCATCAGAAACGTGACAAAAAACGCAGTATAACACACTGCACTGCATGTGCAGAAACTCATGCAGATCTGGTCTGCATTTGGTGTGAACAAGCCCTTACAGGCCTTCAATTTTTATAGGGGTGCACTGCAGAGCTCAATCTTCCGAGAGCCCTCAGCCTACACATAATGGGTAAGTGATGGACAGTTGTGCAGGCTGTGAAAGAAACAATTAATTCCCCTGTCCACAGTAATGTCAGCAACTCAGCTAAGAGCAAACTTAGCTTCTTGGCAAATAAAAGTTGAGCAAGGCTTTGCTCTGGTGAGACACAAAGAGCGGCTGTGGTAGTGCCAGGATATTTTTTGTTGGGAAATACCCAACAAAAAATAGAAGTCTATCCTCACTAATTGCTTTCTTACACAACAAATGGCAGTCTTAAAGTTACAAGATGTATGTCGCGTCACCCTTTCTCGGTCAGTGATATCCCAGTGCAGGATAACATTATTGTTGGCTCCAAAGGGGTGATCTACAGTAAAAGAACGAACAGGTATACCTGTGTTTCCTCTGTAAGAAACATCTATAATGGACCCACAGCTATGGGTTACTGCTTTTTCCCATCAGCACTTACTGCCCTCTATGGTGATCGATTAAAGTGATGTCCAGACTGTAGATATGATGTTGAGAACTTTATTGTAGGACTTCAGGGAGAAAGGTAGACGGCTAGGATCATCCAAGAAGATGTAGACTCCATTATATGGCAGAGTGTGGTCCCTGTCTCTACGCACAGCAGGTAGAGTACCTGACACAGCAATACTTGAGGTAGAAGTTACTAGTCATATTCATCTTTGTCATCAATAGTAACCACTGGGTCTCCAGCCATCAGGCTCCAGTGTGATCATATGACTAGTCCCCAGGCTTCAGGCCTAGCCATCTCAGACAGTCTATAGCAGCCTCCCCACACGCAGGGCCTGGGGAAGGAAGAGAGAGCTCACATGGTTCACCCCAAGTATTTGTCTCCTCCCCCAGCATGCACCACTGGCCATTGTCCAACAGTGATTGGCTGGAGAGGGATATCCACTTATAGCAATCCCTCATTGGTTACTTTGCTCTGTGACCAGGGTACACCCAGCAGCAGACAAATGCAAACAATGACAAATGTATTAGAGGGAAACCAAATGAACTACAAATACGCATCAGACTGCATACAATCTGATAACACTAAATTTAATAACACTCTTTCCTACACGATGCTACAGGTAATTTACTAAGGTTGAAAAGAAATAGATGGTAACCGCATAATTTATAACTAGCCTTGGTAGCAGGGTGCATATGGGAAGGCTTACAACAATACAAAACACAAAAAAAGTCCCCAGCACACTTGCCAGCTAGCCTGCAACAAAAAAATAATAATCCGGCTAACAGTATGCATTAAAAATAGAGGTTTTAGTTACACAAACCTTTGGCCCAAAATATGTACAAGCCACACTGCCCCGTCAAGGCTCCTCTGTGAAGTGTGGTCCTAACTCTATGCATGAGTCTCCATGTTGGAGCATATTAATGCAGTCAATAAATTAAATGCAGGTGTACCTGGAGGTAGCCTACTCCTCCTCAAAAGGTGCAGGGACGCACTGTAGGCCCAGCAATCCAAAATGCACGCTGGGGCCCCCAGTGCATCCCCCACGTCAAAAATAGTCAAACTAGAAATAGATGCTAACCGCATAATTTATAACCAGCCTTTGTAGCAAGGAGCACATGGGAAGGCTTACAATACAAAACTTTACTAAGGTTACATACAGGAAGGTGAACTGAGATGAAGTTTGCTTCAAATATCCAATTGGGTGCATCACTTTCTAATCCTCTGTACATGATTGGATGGTTGAATCAAACTTCACTACACTTTTGTAATCCACGCCTACAGTTCCTTGCTGGTTTTTATAACTTGTTCTATAACAAGACCAATCTAGAAGTCAATAAAGGAATGAAAAAAGACTGTGATATGCTATTACATAGTTAGGTTAAAAAAAGTTACATGTCCGTCAAGTTCAACCAATGTGATGTCTTCTGTCATCTACATTTTGTCCCCTACTTGAGGGAGCATAATGAATGATCCTATTCACTGAATATATAATTTAGTGTTTTTAATCTAAATAAGCACTTTGGTATATGCACACTACATATCTTTAACCAGTTCAGCTCCCACACCACTGCACCTCCTATTCATCAGTACAATTTCAGTACAATTTTTACATTTATGTTATGGGCCTGTTATAATCTAATGTTTAGTTTACTAATTTGTATTGAGATTGTAGTCCATCAAGTGAGCAAGCTTGGAGCGGTGGTTACTTTACAACATACAAATAAGATACATTATTGTTAATAGATAAGGTACTGGAATGCATTTTTAAGATTTAACCCCTGACTTTAAATGTGAGTAACTAGCTCTTCTTTTAGACAAGTGTCACCAAAAAGGTGTCCTCATTGGAAGATTTCCCCTCTTCTCCTGTTCCAGGAAAAAACATAACATTTTACATTTCCCATTTCTTTCTATCTCAGTGACAAGGGTCACCAGGACAAACATAGATGGTGAATGCCACCAGTGTGGTGACAGACAGCCACAAAGTCCTGACAGAAGATCTAACCCTTTACACTCTAAAACTTTAGATATACTCTATAATTTGGTGCAATATTTTTTTAGATTGAGTGTTTAGAGGGTTTAGAATCCCAGTTAGGTTTTTTTTATTACTGTTTGTGTTCCCATTAGGGAGATTCACTCTTACTAACTGTCCTGATCACCAATGTCACCAGGAATGAAAATGAGGGTAAATCCAAATTTTTTAGTTGCCAACAGAACAGGAATGCAGGGGAAATCTTTCAATGGTAACACTTCTTCCTGGGACAACTGTCAAAGAGGGGATTTTCTTCACAGGGAAAGGATATCCACTCAATTCCTGTTGAGTCTGCAGGACAAGAAGTAAAGGGTGATCTCTCTAATGAGAGCTTTAGCTATACTTTATGCTCACTTTTGATTTTATCAGACATAGACATGTTTAATAAACCATTTATACAGCAATGTGGCGACATGTCCATCAATACAATTATCGTGGTGTCCATGCCATGCTGTATTATGCACAGAAAATAATTCAGACATATATCTGAAATGCAATGTGTTCCAGTGTATTATTTGTGCAGACTATAATACTCTTTTTTTCCCCTTTGGCAAGCTTGTTTAGAGCTGTAATGATATGCTAACAATCCTGCTAAAGGGCCTTTCGGTTTTATCTCATTTATAATTGTCAAATCATCCTAAAATCCCTACAGCACTTCCAGGGAAGAAAATGCTCATGTAACAAGCCCCAGCAAACTTCGCTGTAAAAGCTTACATTAAATATATTTTCTGAGAAAGGATAACTATACCACTACATTGTCAAGGGAACAGCCTTTTATTGGATAATGTTGTTCAGTAATTCTTATTAAATACTAGTCTTGTTTGCTTCTGCTTGTAAGGCTATTTACGATTAATATGACAAAACGCTGGTTTGTTCTACAGCTGATGAGAGTAAATAAAATAGTAAATTCATAGTAAGTGATAAAAATGTCTATACCTTTAGGCTAGAATTACATGGGCAATGTTAGGCAGCCAAAAACCAGCCATAGCTGAGAGCAGAATATAAGGTTTGATGGCTAAAACAAAGCAGGATGGAGTTTTATGGAATTATGTACTGTACGTAGTGATATGAAGGTGTAACTGCCCAGGGTTGATTGTGGTTACATGCTACATTGTACCTCAGTCCATAGATTCCATCTCTTTTATCAGCCATATAGGGTCAGTCCAAACAAAAAAATTATTTTAGTCATGGGGGAATGTGTTGGACTAACTCATCATCTTCTGGCTTCCAATTCATATGTCTTGGTCACTCAAGCAAGATCTCCCTGCTATATTTCCTGTCTCTATTTTAGAGATGTGCACCAGCAAAAAATTTGTTTAGTTTAGTTTTGATTCGTATTTTGCATTATTTTCGTTTTTCGGATTCGGGTCCGAAATTAAATTTGTTTCGGAATTCGGATTCGGACGAAATTTGTTAGCGGTAGTCTGGTCGAAATTTAATTTTTTGGACGAAAAAATGGCTCTATCGATTTTTTTTTATTAAAGGAATAATCAAAAATTGACTGTTTTTTTTTCTTTTTTCAATTAAAGGATTTTATCAAAAGTCTGGGCTTTTTACTAACTATTTGATTTAACCCTTTAGTGAATGGGTAGGATAACCCCTTACTCATTCACAAGGCGGGGCAGCATCTGGGTTCCCCCTTATTTAAAGGGGTACCCGATGCCAATAAGCCTCCTTGCCCGCAGACCCCCACAACCACCGGGTCAGGGTTGTGGGGAGGAGGCCCTTGTCCCCATCGGCATGGGGACACCCTCCCAATGCCGAGGGCACGTGGCCTAGTAAGGCGCAGGGAGGGGGGCCGCTCGATCGCCCCCCCCCCCTTTCCTGCCCTGCCGGGTCAGTGCTCGGATCTAGGGTCTGTAAGAGGGACCCAACGTTTTTTCCCCCTACTTATTAATGTACTCCTGTGATACAAAGACCCCAGAGTCTAGTGGGCTACTATCCATTTTATGCTGACAGAGCAGAGAAAGATCCCGACAGTATAGCCGGCATCCGACCTCGCTGCCTGATTAACAGATGGCTCTGCCTCTCTAGAGCCAAAGCCAGATGTGCCCGCCCCCTACCCTGTCTGTCCCTCCAATGAGCGCTGGAGGAGCAGAGAGAGGAGGGGGATCCCTGTGGGGAGTGGTGACTGACATTAACTGCTCTCTGCAAGGAGAAGACCGTGGCCTGAGCGATCAGCAGTTTGTGACCACTCAACTCTTGATCTATAGAGCCAGTGTGTGGCACCTGCAGTGTCACACGCCAGCTCTAAGTATTGGGAAGAGTACATTTTACTCTCCCAATACTTCCCCTTTAACTTTCCTTCGTCTATCAAAAGCTGATTTTGTTTTTTTTTAGTGGAAAGATATTATAAGGGTTTCTATAGTTGGGTTATGTATTACTGTACAGTGGAGGAACTTTGGTGTCTTTTATGGGCTCAGGATGCAATTTCTTTGCTGTTGTAGATTTAGAGATTTGTATGTAGTTTTTTTTTCAACTCAGTTACTCATCTTTAATCATCAACCAGTAAAAAAGATTTTGGCAGAATTATTTTTCATGGAAAAGTAAATTCTGGGGCATATCTCTGTGCTTGACCACATCTTACACATGAATAATGTTTATTAATTATTAATACTTAGTACTGTTGATTACCTGCTGATGTCAGCCTGAAAAATGTTCCAGCAGATCAGGGGATAACCAGACCATGAGGGCAAGTCCATGAGGGCATTAAAAAATGTCTCCATCTAAAACATTTTTGTATGGCTTTAGGTAGAGTATGGAAGGATTAGAGTCTTTATTCGATTTATTATTGCTTTCTGTGTCCTATTAAGGCAAACTCTTTATTTGTCTTGGTGACAGCTATCACTACCAAGTGAGGAAACATCCAGAGTTGTCCCCAGAAGAGTATTATAGGTAAAATTATCTAATGGCGAAATATGTCTAATGACAACTGTCTAAAAAGCCATTTCCCTCAATGAAGGGAAATCTCCCTAAACACAGATGGCAAAAAATGCATAATGGTTTTAGCCCTTCCCTACTCTCTCCAAAATGTAAAAAAAAAATATTTTGGGTTTAGACATACATTAAATGCTGTCTGTTTCCCTGTTCAGATTTTCCATCATTTCCTTTTCTATCTTACACAATATCCTGGACAGGAAGTGAGGGTCAATTTCCATAATAATTACTGATAGCAATAAAAATCTGACAGAGGTTCTAAGCCTTTTCCAAACCTAGATTTTCTTTCTTCTGTGTCCCCATTTCACATGTTATGCATTCCTTGTATAAATTGTACTATAAAGGTGCCACATTGAATGACTTGGGTTCAAGGTGCCTCCATGTATCATATTGCTGTAGACACCTTGCGAGATTCAGAAAGCCCTGAGCTGAGTAGAAGAGAGACTGCTGACACATCACACAATCAACAAAGCTGGAACTCTGTTGTTAATGGACTCCCTTAACAGTTTGCCATTCTCTAAATGCTGAAATAAATCAGCAGTAGTGTGGATGGAAGCAAGCTTTTTATATCTAAAATATCCCCCCCCGAAGTTAGAATCTTTTTTTGTGTAAAGTCTAGTTTCATACTACTGATATGTAAGTCTGTTTCAAGCAGTTATAATGATCAATGCCGAAATGTGAAAGCTTTTCTTTTTCTCTGCAGTCAGTATGATTTCACTGTGTCAACATACAATAGTGTCTATTTGAGACTCTCATTTTCTGATCCTACGATTTTTTTTCTGGGATCCTTTGTCTGGTTTCTGATAAACTTCTGCACTCTTTTTATGTGTTCTAATCACCTGTGCTTCTCAATAATAGCTCATATAATATTACATTACTGAAGTTGCACATGGGACTAAATTCAGATATGGCTTTCTGTCGCTTACTCGTCCTCTGTTTATTTCTATTTCAGCATGCAGTGTGAGAACTCCCACTGGTTATATGATATAATATTTCATTTAGTGCTCAGAGATAACACATACTTACACATAAAACATTTTAAATCCCAACTCCAAGTAGGGCACAAAGTTCATAACCCCCCCTCCCCATCCCACTTGGGCCACCCCCCTTGGGCCACCCCCCTTAATACCTATTTTTCAGAGTAGGGTCCTCTTTCTCCTTTTGTTTTCTCTGACAGTGGTTGGTCTTTGCTCTAATACATTATTAATGTGTAAATGGCGTTCAGTATGGTAGTAGTGTGAGCCCAGGGCGGTGTGATGACGCACTCCAGGAAGCAGGTCCTTGACTCCCTAAACTTCAATGTTGCCCGGCATCATTAAGCCCAGAAGAGCAGTGGCATCAGCAGAAGAGATTGCACAGAGTGGACAACCGCCAGAGAGAAGGTGAGTATTGCAGTGAGAGCTTTTTTATTGTATTTTAAGCACTGCTAGGCCACTTATTTTTTAGCTTAAGTTGGAGTTGGGCTTTAAAGTAAGCCGAACACGAGAGAAAAATGGGCCTGCCATTGCTGGCCACTCCTTTTGAAAATACTAGTTGCCTGGGTGTCACGCTGATGCTTTTCCATCAATATTTATTCCCAGTTGGTGACTGAAAGTATTAAAGTGTATTTCCAGTTTTGCAGTCAAATTTGAGAAAACCCTACGATGTGTTTGTTATGCGTTCCCATTCACACAGCATACCTAAAAATATATTTTAAAAAAAAACACATTTCTTACATACCTGTAAGAATACCTTAAATACCTGTGATTAAACTAAATAAATAATTGTGTCCTGTGGACCATACTTTGTAGAATCGGCTCTGAGGTTTCCCTTAGCGCAATGCTGTGCTGTTGTAGCAGAAGGCGGTAAACATTACCTGCATTAGGCCCGCCATAGGTCTAGTTGTTTTTGACCTCCAAGAGTCAATGAGGGATGAAATATGAAATAGCTTATGCCCCTTTTTTTCCATAAACCATATTTTAAATTCTCTTAGCGGTCAATGAGCTGCAGCTTGCACTGATGTGTCAGTATATAAACTATTTCACAAACGAGGTAATCAATCAAGTGTATCAATATTCCGCAGATGTGATAATAACTTAACAATCCACTGGTTAATAAACCTCCCTAGAAGACCATCCCGGGCCAAGCCTGTGTAGGATACATATGAACAGTATTAATGCTGATGAATGCAGGCAGCCATACAAATACTTTCATTTATACTTACAAATTGCAAAAATCAAAACTATAGTTTACTGCTTCTTTACATGAAACCGTTAATGTAACATTTAACTGGCATTCTTACAGGTAAACTCCAGTCAAAACTTAAAATTAAACATTAGGGGAATATAGGGAGTACGGTCTACTTACACCAGGCTTCATCTATAAATAGCTGAAGTGTAGCAGCCCACCCAACTTGCAATGTTAGTAATGGAGCGACATAAATTTGCTTAACCCTAAAGTTAAATGATATATATATATATATTTGTGGTCAGAGTCTGGACACGAACATGGGTAAACAACCTACATACCATGACCTGAGGTGTGCCTTGGCCACACTGGACAATATGCCTAAAAGGGGGCATATTTAAGAAAAGGTGTACTGTACTGGAAAAGTGGTATGGGTGGGTGGGATACCAGAATACGAGCTGACAGGTGAGTGAGGGAACGAGGGCGTATTTACAGGCCAGCCTCCTCTCACAAATTCAGGCTAGCCAATAGCCAGCCTTCTTACATATGTGTATATACAGTGTATATATAATTTCTTTTTTTTATTTGTTTAATTAAAGTGATATTAAATCTTAATTTCTTCTTTTTATGATTTGGAGGCCCACACTTACAGTACAGAAAATCACTATTCTTCTTCTTTAAAGTTTTTTCTTCCTTGTTCTCCAGCTGGTCCCCAAATTGCTAGTTCCCCACCCCCCGCCTGTTTGCATGCGCATTTCCCAACAGTTAGACTGATGGGAGAAGGAGCCTATCGCCCCACTGCCCTCAGTACCCTCTCCAACAACCAGGAAGTTCGGGGAACACAACGTATCTTCATGGATACAGCAGTGTTGACCACAGTTAAGTGTTTGGGTAAATTGTTGGGGACAGGGGAACATGGAAAGGTACTGGGCATTTTTTTACCTTAATGCAGAGAATGCATTAGGCAAAAAATGTCTAGCAATAAGCACTACTATTAGTTTTAATAATGCAACTGTTTCTGACAGTTACACTATTAAATATATGGCACTGCAGATAAACACAGCTGCCTGGTGGTGGCAGTGTTTATCTGCAGGCTGAAGGCTTTTGTTTTTATCAATGAAGCTTCCAGGTTGCATAGGATCACTATGCCAGAGAAATCTGATTTGCTCCTGATTGTCGTTGAGCACCCCAGCTGTCAGTAACAGCTGGCAGCTAGCATTTGCATGTGGTTTCCGCTACAGGCTCTTAATAGTGAGGATGTCATGGTAAACAGGGGTACCCTGCATTACTTACCAAACATAAGAATAAAAAATTAAATTAAAAATATAATATAATCATCTAATATTAACATTGAAACAAAGTTTATACCATTTTTTAAAAATGTTTAAATAAAAGGAAATTGTAAAAGGTTTGACATTTTGCTAACTAAAAACCATGCAATGTCAAATATAACAACTCCCCCCTCCAAAAAAGTTGCACTTATTTTTAAAAAGACTACAAGCACAATTTAATGCCAATTTTTTCTTTAAAAGGAAAACGGTTTTCTCTTCCTTCTGATAAAATACATCTAGTCAAAAAATGTATCTGCTCATTTTCACAATTTCAACAAACAAGTCAGCAAAATGTATTCCAGTTAGACTTCAGAAATTAAGAAACACACTTCCCACACATTTTTCTGATAATTTACTCTTATTTAATAGTAGCCCATTGTTTTGGAGGAAACCTCATGAAGGAACTTTACTCAAACTGGTGCCCCTTTTTTTTTTCCTTTTCCAAATTTATTTCTGAAAGTAGAACTTAACCCTCGTATCCTTTACAGCCTAATCAGTGCGTTTAGTTCTACATTAGGTCTGCCTACTTATGACCACTTTGTCTGACATTAGAACTGTCCATGTCAAAGGTTTTAGGACAACGGTCATAAAAAGACCCTTTACTTGTTATTGACAGCTATGAGATGTGAATTTTAATGTAAATTATATATAAAACATAAATCCCTGTAAAGTTTTCATGCCGTCTTATTGGGATGTTGGGAAGATGCAACAGGAAGTGAGAGGAAATCTTAGTAAAAGTAAAAGAAATCCACTCTTAAACAATTGTCACCTGAACAACTGTCCCCATTGAAAGATCTCCCCCCTCTGACAACTCCAAATTTTGATTTTTTTTTCCTTATTTTCAGGACCAGTGAGAATGGTCACCAAAAATAAAGAGAAGGGTTCATTTCCCTAGTGGGGACACAGACAGTACTAATTCCCCCACCACTCTATCCAAACGTTTTAAACATTTGATGTGGTCTTGCTAAAACAAAATAGAGCAAGAGCAATTTCTGTCTCATTAAGTTAAAATGAATGACCAAGAGTAGCACAGCGCAACACAATGCAACACATGATAGTGCACGTTATGTCACATGCATTGCTAAATCAATTTCATATGTGAAAGAGCCATAAAGCCCAACTGACCTATAGCTGTTCCATTGGAGAGTTGTGAGGCATTTCAGACCTCTACAGAGAGATCATTGCTTCCACACAGAGATCAAAAAGTTCTCCTTTACAGCATGCTGGTAGGGGGCAGGCTTTTCTATTCAGGCTGTAAGACTTTGGACATCTTTTGCTTTAATGAACCTGAAATAAATGTAGCCAAAATCAAACTTAAGTTGGACTTTAAGGTTCAGCGGTCAATTAGGGCTGACAAACACCTTTGTGGCATGGCGCACGTTAATATGCGTGTTAGCGTGTTGTGGATCCATTCATTTTGAGTGGTCCCCCAGAGCACTAAGGCAATGCAGCTCTACCACATGTGCTTTGCAGTACCATAACACACAACGGTGTTTTGTGGTGAGCTGCATCCAAAAAAAATGCCATCTGTTCGCTCATGCAACACACAAGAATAGTCAGGGCCCTCAGAGTATCAAAGCACTTAAAGTTTATAATTCACATTACTGATTTTCTTACTTTTTACTTACTATGTCAACAACCTGCAAGTTTAACTTTCAATCGAATAGACAACATTTGTATCCCTGTTTTGTAAAAATGTGCAGTTTGTACCGTGATACATTGGTGATGCACTATATCACATTTTGATAAGAGGACACCATAGAGTGTATTAAATTGTGGCGTTGACAGTGCAAATTCCCAACTCAAGTAGACATTATGCTCTTGAAAATCCTGCTGCTATTTAAAACTGAATCATGAAGGTTAAGCATTCTTCTTCCCCCCGAACTATCTTCAGAAATGACATCCTCAAGAGAAGCTACAAGAATACATTTTATATTGCAGGAAAATTTAATTAAGTAAATGCCATAGTTCTCAGTGGTAACAAATGGCTAGGATAATGTAATTTATAGGGCATGACCTTCCGGCCATTCTCGCTATCACCTTGCTCACCTGGATTTTCCATATTGGCTTTTCACTTTCAGGTAATATATATATATATATATATGTTTCAGAATGTGTTTACTAATTCAGGTTCGTGTGCAGTTTTTGCCGTATTTGCTGCACAACGCTTACTGATTTCAATGGGTGCTGCATGTGTGACAAAAAAGCAAAGTAGCTCATGCAGCACTTTCAGCTGCGAGTGACTCACCTTTCTTTCACACATGTTTACTCATTGCGTGAACACACATCAAAGCACGCACTTTGGCAAGTGCTCACACAACAAGGTAGGAACGTGGACTTGGCCCTTTCAGCTACAAAATGCCTAAGTGTGAAGAAGGTCTCATTGCAAATTATAGGATATTCAAAGTGAACACAATTTTTACTTTTTTTTACTGAGCTCAGTAAGATTTAACTTTACTAAGAAAATAGTCTCTACTCCTCTAGTAAATGAACCCCAATAAGTGATGGCATATAGCAACCAATCAGCTTTCATGAGCAGAGTTATCAAAAATTTGCTCTAGTGATTTGCTCTAGTGAAAACTTTTCCCAATGAAACAAGAAATAACGTTGTAAAGTAAAGTAAACCTGTCATGTCAGAAGGAATAAGACTGCCATTGCTCACCTCCTTCCAAATAGTCTAGTTGCCTGCCTGTTTCTCGCCTTAAAGGAGAACTATGGGGTAAGTGTTTTTCCCCATAGTTCTCCTAAGGGTCACGGGAGGACACAAACTAGCATCCTCCCGTGACCCAAAGCTCAGTATATCGCGAGCAACACCTTGCGGTATACTGAGACCGCCGCAGCCAGGACGGATCCTGACATTACTGTCGAGATCCACCCAGCTGCGTGATTGACAGCTGGCTCTGCCAATCTAGAGGCAGAGCCAGCTGTACCCGCCCCCTCACCCGTCCGTTCTGCCAGTGAGCGCTGGACGATCGGAGTGGGGAGGGGGGGGAATCCCTGCAGGGAGCCATGAGTGACAGTCACGACTCTCTGCAGGGACATGATCAAGAAGTGAGCAAGCGACGGTATGTGTTCGCTCACTTTCCGATCTATTGAGCCGACGTGTGACAGTTTCATTGTCACATTACGGCTCGAACTATGAGGTTGAGTGAAAATCACTCACCTCATAGTTCTCCTTTAATACTGTCTGTCAATAACCTAAAAGAAATAAGAAAAAAAACCTCCTGACTTGAAGGAAAAAGGTAAGTATGACAGCCAGGTAACTAACATTTTCAAAAGGAGAGAGCAGCAATGACAGTCTAGACATTTATGTCAGTTGAGTATTAGTTTTAAAGCACAGATGCTCCTTGGGGTTACAAACGTTTGATTTATCTTTTTTTGTCTTTACGATCAATAGCAGCGTATACTGTATATAATGTATACAGTTGCTCCATGGGTTGTGTATATACTTTGCTGTATATACAATAGCTTAGCCTACCTGAAACTTGTCTAAAACACCGACATTAACCTACAGATGGACAAAAATCTACTGTATTTAATAATAAAGTGCTGAATATCTCATGTACAGTATATACAACTCCTCTGTTTGTGATACGATCGGTTTACAATGGGTTTATTGGAACATATCCCCATCGTATACCGAGAAGTGTCTGTAGTATTAAACTCTCAAACGTTTTTCAATAATGAATCTAGATCAAGCAAATAATCATTGCCCAGCAAAGCATTGCTTCACATTTTTGCCCAAACACTTACAATCATCATGTTTCTGAACAGGTACTTCCAAGACTCTCAGCTCAGATTCCCTGAACTTCCTGTCCAGTATAAGATTGCAAGGAACTACAATCTCAATACAAATAAGTAAACTGACAACAGGTGGTTATAATTAACCCAGACCCTTCTATTCAGGGATCACTCTGTAAAGGACATGGTGAAACAAACAGCTTTTTCTTCAGAACAAAAAAAAGTAGGCATGTACAACAAAGATTGTTAAAATCCTTGCAATGTATGTTGAAACCCCAGAGTGTATTTTTTTTTTCAACAAAAGAAGACTTACACTTTAAAGCCTCCTCAAATTTGAAGCTAGGCTTTTTAATGGACAGGATGACCTACTGTGGGACAGAGATGTCAAACGGCCTTTCACACCACTACTTTTAGAGAAGGTGACGGGCTCTTTCTCATCTAACGTAGCTGTTTTTTAAGGCACTGTGGTGAAGAAAGGGATATAATGGGTTCAGTGAAAGGCACATTTTGAGGGGTTGCAGTTCCAACACTTTCCCCAGAAAATGCTGAGTGCAGTTTCCCCTTTCAACAAAGTTTCAGAATCTGAATGTGCACAGACATTAAGGTAACTTCTGTCAGACAGGAGGCTGTTAAAATAGTATAGCTTTTAAAGAATGAACACATTTCAAATACAATTAGCAGTTACTGCATAGTTATGTTACTTATGACTTCAATCAACTGAAGAACATTAAAGGTGGATGGGAAAGAATGGGAAATGTGTAATATTATATTCCCAGTAACATGGAAAATGGAATATAGAAACAGCTCGCAATTCTAAAGATTTATACCAGGTACACATTATCCCAAGGCTAAGGTAATTTCAAAGTTTCTTTATTCACTTACATACACTTACAAGCCATGGCAGAGCAAAATAAATATTCTTTTATGTGCATAGGGCAAAGGTTTTAGAGAAACAACCTCCTTGCAGAATATATTTTGTTAATAAGCAAGGCATGTTCCAGCACTGTATTCAGTGATTGAATCTGCTGTTCCTTGCAATGGAAATCTTCATTTTACCTACTGCAGAGACAGTTGTCTCTGCAAAGAAAAGTGTTCACTACACATGATATATAATAAAACATTACCAAGTAACATTTCAATCAGTGGTATGCACACTGGTGGTACAGGTTTTCATGATGCTATGCAGATGCTATGGTCTACTTGCCAATACATTTCCACAGTCATGAGCAGTAGGGATGGACAAATTTGTGAGTTTTCCTTTCCCAGAAACCTTGGCAAAAATTGGAAGATTTCAGCAAATGTTATCATTTTGGTAAAAAATGCATTGGAGTTAGTTGCGAAGAAGAAATTAAGATGTTTTAACCTATTTGGTGGCATTGAAAGAAGCAATGGAGTTTAGGGGTCTACTAAGAGCCCATTCCCACCAGGGCAGTTGCTGATTAGCGCGGTTATTGCGCTGTTCTCAAAAGGGATGTTTTGGGAGATTTTAATTGCGTTTCAGCGCTGAAACGCAATTAAAAACACCCAAAACCATGCTGATCAGCGCTGTTCAATTGAAATCTGTATGGAAACCGCACTGATCAGCGCGGCAAAAATAGTGCAGTGAGCAGTGCGGGCGTGGGGTGGGTCAGTTCACGTGGACCCGCACGCTTGCATGAACGGTCTTCATAGCAATGTATGGTATCGTTCATGTTGCCGAATCCGCGCGGCCGAACCGCCCCGGTGTGAACAGGGTCTTATAAGGAATTTGCAAAGTTTTTTTCATCCAGTGAAACTGCAGGTACATTTGTTCAGTGCAAGTTATTCAGCTGTTGTGATAATGGGGCAAAATGTAATGTTCTTAGTGTATTTTTTCTCTTTTCATTCACAGACGATGAGTGTCAAATATAGCCCTCCTATCCCTACAATGGAATTGTTGTTCCAAGAGAAAGGAATAGTGTTTTTCCGAAGTCAGCATCAAACTCTCAAAAAAGAAAACCCTCTCCCGGCTGCACTGTATTTTTATTTTTTTCTTGCATTGCGACATATCCCGAAGGACAGTGCCCAGCTTCCCATGCTCTTTGTTTGCAAATCTCTTACCTATTAGACTCGAAAATGGCCAGAATTGATTTTCAAGATTCTCCTCCCATAAACTTCAATGGGGTTCAGGGTTAAAATTCAAATTTTTTTCATTTTGCAATGGGTTTAACTAACGACCTGTGAACCAAACTCAGGTCAATTCACCCATTCCTTATAGCTACAGTACTACGGTATTATGGGTTCCAAAAGCCATATTTAAGAGGTGAGTACAGTATCAGTACTTTAGCTCTGTTAGAGTGAGTACTCTACAGTTGCCAATTTTGCAAATGAAACAAAGTAAATCAAACTATCTATCACAGAATGATTTTGTTAAAATGGTAACATGAGCAAATGAATATAAAGTCTCGAGAAGAGTAAATACTGTCAAGTAATAATGTCAAGTTTTTATTATATCCTATGTATACTGAAAAAAATGCTTGTGTATCGACAGAAAGTAAGTGGAAATCTCCTCAATTGGAACTAGAGGTGCACCGAAATGGAAATTTTAAAACCGAAATGAAACCGAAATAAAAAAAGTGTCAGGCCGAAAATGAAACCGATACCGAAAATGTTTTATATTTTTATTTTTTCAAATTATTTTAATATTTTATTTGTATTTATTTTTATAAACTTTTTTATATTTATTTTTATTTATTAATTAATTTTTAATTGAGAACACAAAGTCCTCAATCTCTTTTTCTGTGTCCCCTGAGGAAAGCCCAGCCTCCTGTGACAGCGCTGTCTCCGCCCACACACCGCTCTGCCGGACTGTGATAGGCGGCAGACCGGTGTGGGAGGAGACGCCGGTCGCTCACGGTGCTCTCCACCGCAGCGCTTGGCCGGCTGTCACTTTCTCTTCTCCCCGCTGGGCGCTGCTCTATGGAGGAAAGAAATCACAGATGCGCCGATGTATCGGCAGGAAAATTGCACTTTTGGCATTATGCCAAAAGTGCCATTTTCGGCTGATATGTTTCGGTGGCCGATATATCGGTGCATCCCTAATTGGAACACATACCACAAATAAAAAACTGACAGATGTTACCCTTCCCTACTCTGTCCAAAACTGAAAAAAGTTTTGTCCGGAGTTGAGTTGTAATGTTGAAAAATGTAAGGTTTTTACACTTAGAACATGAGAAATGCATTGTTCCATATATTAAATAAAATATAGCTAGGCAAATCAGAACTGGAGAAAGACTTGGGAATACTGGACAGTTTCTCAACACAATGCCAAGTTGCAGCTGCAAAAGCAAAACCTTGGTATTTATGAAAACAGAAATCAAATCTATGATACTTATATTATCTACCAGTGCCTCTGCATAAATCCTTTGTAAGGCCATAACTGGAATATGAAGAGTGAAGAGTGCTCAGAGGTGGGCAACTAAATTAATAAAATGGATGAAATTTTTTTTGATATGCTTACAAAAAAGAAACAGAAAGGGAATGTCATTAATGTGTTAAAATTGTTTAAATCTTTATACTAATTGTATTTAAATAACCAAGTCTTGTAAATAAATTTGGTATGTAAACCTTTTATCCAAAAGACTGCACAGAGGACAAGAGGCATTAGTTTAATAATTAAGAAGTTTAGGTGAGTGTTCATTACTGCCATGAGGTTATAATGACAAAAACAAAAATGAGAAAAAAAGACTGGATGTTTCCTAGCAACTAATATTATCCAAATATTTTAATTACTAAGGAAAAATGTAGGAATATTTTGATTGAGGGAAATGATCCAACTACATTGCAGAGTAAAGCTTTTTTAATGGTATTTACATATTATTAACAAGCAGTAAATGAGCTTTAAACAAGCCATCACAGAACTCTGTAGCTGCAGGCAATGTGAAGCATTTCATCCTCAGTTCACCACAGAGGCACTGATGTCATGTTCTTGTTGGTTTCTCAGAAGCACAGCTCACTTTGACTCCTATTCTTTGTTTACATTAGTGATTAGAAGGTTGGGAGGCTGCTGACTGGATGGCCGTCATTCATTGTGGAAGAAGAGCGCCATCAGATAGAGGAGTAGGAGTATTTTTTTTTAAACCACTTGGCTATTTTTTTTAAACTTAAGTTCTGCATTAATTAATGAGATCCTGTTGAATTGATTTTCTATTGCTGAAAAATGTATAAAAATATTTTAACAAAACAAAGGAATAGATTTTACTTCAGAATGTAATGAGAATAGATTTACTTATTTTATTTGGTTTACACGCTATGCAAGCTCTTCCGCCATCACTCCAATTACTAGAGAAAAAATATTTCTGATAAGTCAGTTTTCAAGAAGTGAAATAGTTAGATCTGGGAGTCACATCTGCCTCTCTTTTCCCATTTAGAATTCTTATCTGTAACTACACCTTGAATTTTCAAAGTAGTGGCTTCTTGAATGGAAAACCTGCTCATTCAGTTTGTAGCTAGCATTTAAAAAATTCCATAATACGCGAGAAATGAAATGTTTCCGAGAGATGCTCGCCTGGAGATCATTTGATATTAAGGTCCACAAACAAGAAAGAATATTTCTAGAAAAAAGCTGCAGTTGCATGCATGAACTGTAGTAATAAGTAACGGGAGAATGATAAATAGCAGTTTTAAAGTAAACCCTTCACAAACATAAGCCATTCAAACTAAGCCCATGATGAAAAAAAATACATAAGTAGACATTTTCTTCTCTTAAAGTAGACTTAAAGTCTCCATTTTTTTCACATATATCTACTTCTAGCAAGCAGTGGATACATGCAAAAACATTAAAAAAATTAAAAAGTTACCAAACAAGTAAATACTTACCTCTGTCTCAGCCGCTCACTCCCGGCTGTAGTACACAGGTTCTGAACGGCCATGCAGGAGGATGAAGTGGGCGGGCGCATGCACAGTCCATATCATCAGCGGGGAGAAGAGGAGAGACTCAGTAGAAGTGAATGCACACAGCTATGAGGGTGCACGCTGAACAGACTCCGTGGGACAGGAAGAGACAGAAGTCTGCACTGGATCAGAGACCGGCACCAGTGCTGGAGGGACTGCTGGAAACAAGTGGAAGGAAGAAGATGATCAGATCAAGAGGCATTATTTAAGGTAAGTACTTAAAGCAGCATTACAATGGAGGAAAAATGAGTTTAATGAAATTTTAAAGAAGTTGGTGGACTCAAGATGTAGGCAACTAAAGGTATAGGAAAATTTGAGTATTATTTTTAAAGTCAAGCTTGTTCCATGTGAGCCTCTTTTTTGGGGGGGTCAATGAGGCCACTTATCACACCAAAGAACCAGCAGAGACACCCACAAGGTTTGTAGACAGGGCCAAGTTTTGCATATAACTTTTGTTGGCTATATATCTGGATTTACTATTTGAATTGATAAGCAATTTTTAACCAGTTGACATCCGCGGTGTTAAACCCCCTTCCCATCCAGGCCATTTTTCAGTATTCAGCGCTGCGGTACTTTGACTGACATTTATTCCGTCATGCAGCGCTGTACTGAAATGAATCATTATATGGCATTGAATTTTGTAGGTTTCTGACAACTTTATCCTAATGACAAACTACACTGAATGTTTCTGGTTATTTGCAAAAATCCATTTTTTTCCCACATATGATGTTGCACAAACCATACCAGCCCTTCATTGTTGGAAATGTTCAAATGTAAAATTTAGCAAAACAAACAAACAGGAAGCGCCTTGTCCTCATGTAATACAGTTTATTAATCAATGAACATACAAGCTGACATAAAATTCTACTCACATGATAATCACTGAAAGAATGGTACAAGGCAGACCCCACACAAAGCTGCCTTGCTAGCTGACGCGTGAACACCTCTTCTTCAGAGCTAGCAAATTTAAAATGAAATACAAATATATAGACTGGGTGAGCACCATGTGACCCCAAACCAAACCCATTTAATCAGATGCAGCTGATCACCATCTCCTCATTAGTGGGAAATGCACAGAGTATGGTAGCAGTAGAAAGTGCTGGTTTAATACAGTGCAGGGATAGTTAGCTGAATAGTTAACTGGATAGTGAATTGACCACTCATCCACTGTTTGATATACAGCACCATACATTGCCAACATTAAAATCGCCCGCCAAATCGGCGGTATACGTGGGCACATCATCAACGCACAAAGATAGTTGCACGCAATGTTGTGAGCTCCACCTGGTCATTCCATACATATAGCAAAGGCAGCCGATGGCATAATGAACCTGTCGATCGAAGGAGGACGTGTAATAAAGGCCAGCTCCGTCTCTCAATACAACGCAGGCAAGCTCAAGTCAAACGTCATCGCTCCTGTGACCATGTGACAGAGGTGGGGCACAGCTGACAGTCAACCAATCAGCGCCAGCATTCCATACCCCCAGAACGGACCGAGGAGACAAATCCAAGAAAGCTACATGTCAAAGAAGAACAAGCCAAGTAAAACCGCATGACATCAGACAACATATCTCATGCAAATTCCATATTTGAATCCCACAGAAGACACATGAAAACCATCAAGTCGGAAGTCATTAAAACAATTAATGCCCCATGATCACATGTAGACACCCCAATGACCCCCTAACCCGCCATGCTGCCTTAACAAAGAAACCCACAACCCCGATACTACAAAATTCAGGGAGGGAGGGTTGAGACAACCTGCTTCCTTTGTTCGTTTTCCAGAAAAGGACGTCCCTCAGATCTTGCAGATCCTTCCCCTGTGGTTCCTCCCAGACACCTGACTCCCATGTCCAATCAGGTAAAAGCTGCTAATCCCATTTTATTTTTAACTCTTTCTCCCGGGACTATACATTCCCCTAGTCACGTAGCCCCTCCGCTCAGGCCGTCCGGGTCTGTCTTTATTCAATCTCTTCAACTATGTAACTATGTAACTATGTATTATCACCCCTATTTACCTTCCTGATCAGGTATACTTACACATGCCAAGAGAATATTCAAGGCAATAGATTTTTGCTTGCAAATGATTGGATAAATAAACAGAACATAGCTTACCTTAAATGATGCCTCTTGATCCGATCATCTTCTTCCTTTCACTTGTATTCAGGAGTCCCTCCAGCGCTGATGACAGTCTCTGATCCAGCACAGACTCCTCGGGTCCCATGGTGTCTGCTTGGCGTGCACGCTCCTGGCTTCATGCATTCACCTCCGCTGTGTCTCTCCTCTACTCCCCGCCGAAGATCTGTACTGAGCATGTGCCCGCCCCATGATCCTGCTTGACCGTTCGAGAATCTTCAGACGGGAGGGAGCGGCGGAGACAGAGGTAAGTAATAACCTTTTTGGTAACTTTTTTTGTAAACAATGACTTTGCTTAGTCACAGTGATTTAATACATCAAACTCTGTAGCAATGATAGAAAAGAAGAAACCTAGTACATTTAGGCCACCAAGGTTTGTGTGATATAAGGATCCGTTAAAACAGTGGCCACTAGTAACTGGTTGTGGTAAATGTGCAAGATTTTACAACACAGAATGTGATTACACTGCAAGAATACTTTGGAGAGAGCCATAACACTTGTAGAAGATATTGTAGACATGATCTCTGTGCACCAGCTTCCCCCAGACCCACATATGGGCGGCAGCAGCAAACCACGGTGGAAACATTAGCAACTTGAAAATCATTGTCCATAAACAATGTATCATGTGTCTTTGAGAAAGCATATATGTTACACGTGAAACATTTGTAAGGCCAGACAGATTTTAAATGTTTTAACCTTTGCCAGATTAGAAATACAATAAAGAGAGTTGTATGTTGCAAGTTGCCTTGAAGTATGTTCTTTTGGAGTACAGTGAGGACAAGGATTGGAACACGTGAGCACCGAGATCCACGCTGCACTCTGCAGTGACAATACAGTTGGATCTCTTGAGGCAACTTTTCTTAGCACCTCTTAGTCTTCCTCCAAAGAAACAACGGTGAGTGCCACAGTTGGCATGGCATATTCATATCTTCCCATTAAAAATATGTCATCTGGGCTTTGGTTGGCTGCTATGAGCAACACATCAATTCTCTTCTCCATATTTCATTTTTTATTCATCAGCTCAGTTGTATATTATTCCGGTCTTCCCAGAACAAGTCACCAGTATCACTGGATCTTAAAGTCTAATGCAGTCCAAAACAAAATTACATTAGTAGAGTAGAAAAACGCACCATTAGTATATGCCATACTGTTCATTGCACCATACCCCCATTAGAATTCAGAAATCAAGAAGTAATTTGCTGAGGTAATGAAACATTTCCATTTAAGAGTCTTCTTTGAATGTTAAAGTGCCTTCGACTGAAAACTGAAGTATGAGAAAATGTATCTATATGATTGCTGTTCTAAAAGGCTGAATATAGAGTATGCTATCAGACAACACTAAGAGAGTGTTACCATACCAGATTTCAGTCGATTAGTGGACCAATGGATAAAATCCAGAAAAAAGTACAGCAAACTCCTAGTTATGCGGTACCCATGGGGATTGGTAGATGCCAGATAACTGTAGTTTCTGGTTGCTTGAGAGTTACTATTAACTCTCAAGCAACAACTCCCCCCCCCCCCCCATTCATCCACTGGCTATATTCTGCTATTGATTATTTAAAATTGCCATAGCCAATAGCAGGCTGGCTATTGCACATGCCCACTGCCTGCTGTCTACATTCACCTGCCAGCTGCGGAAACAGCCATCGACCTCAGCAGGATGTAAACAGAGAATTTTGTTAGCAACTGAATACATTTAGTTGCTAACAACATTTTTTAGTGTGCACATGTCTATCTATATTATGTCCCCGATTTTTTCTCTGGTTGCTTGAGAGTTCTGGTTCATTGAATGCCGGATAATGGGAAGTTCACTGTATTTGTTTAAGAATGGAGAGTTTTCTACCCCCAAAATAGTTATCAATTCAGTATAATTAACGCTGAACAGACCAATAGCTAAATTAAATTAATTAATTATATTTAGTTGGCCAGAGCATGGCGTGTATGAAATGCCATTTAAAAATAAAATAAAATACCAGTTCCCTTATGTAATTCTCAATGTAAATTCTCAGGGCCAGTTTCCTGATGGTTACCATAGTGGACCATGTCTGGATTTTGGTGACCCTGCTGACCATAAGGGATTTCTCTGACTTTGGAGGGATTTCATTTACACTACTTAAAAAAAAATGTTTAGGCTCCAGTTTTACTTTAATGTCAGCCCTAGCTTGAAACATCGGCAGCTGAAGTTATACACACACATTTATTTTTGTACCTGTAATCTCTCCACCATCTGCCACCTTCTGATTCTCCCATTTAGACAGTTAAGCTAACCAATAGGGAGTGGAAGGGGACATGGTCAAGTTTGACTCATACGGGAGAAGTTAACATCTGCATATGAATTCAGCTGCCTGTATCTCTGAATGTGCTGATCATTTTCAGCATGCTGTTTTTCCAGAAGGCAACCTCTTCTTATACATTTTTCATCATATGCACAGTTTGAACTAGTCAGGTTTCTGACAGACTTACTTTAAGAAACGCAGATATTACACCGATGATGACAAATTGATACACAGAAACGCTTCAATATGTATGAACAATATCCTCAACATCTGTGTGATAAGAAAACCTTTTCTAAAGCTAATTAAATAATCACATGTCTCAGCTCCATGAATCATTGGAAGGAAAAGAAAGAAGTAACAGAATCAAACCTGCTAATCAGAATATGTACACTTTTTACAAACTCTGGGTTAATGTGTCCTGGGCGAATACTAAATTTCTAAATTACATATAGGAGGCTTAGATGTAACTAGTATTAAATTGTCAATTTGTCCCCTGCACAGGTGATTATAGAAGGTTATTTACAAGATTTTCAATTACAAACAGGATTTTGGGTCATGTCAACTCTAATGGGTAAGGTTGCAAGAAATAACTTGTTTCTGTTTTGAATTACTTATTATTCTATTTAGTGGCTGGAGAGGTCACTGCATGAAACTGAACTTATTTTGATGTGCTCAACCCTTTTTAAGGACTTTCCTAACCTAAATTATTTTTGTTAAAGAGATACTAGGGTTGATGTGCTAAAAAGGAATACATCATTTTCTCTTAGCTTTGTGAATGTAGTGAATATTCACTTTGTAAAGTATACCCAACCACATGGAAGGAAAATAAAAAAAAAACAGTATTTGTGCTTGGATGTGATTGGGTGAAGGAATTTATCAGAGCTTCATCTCCCTCAGTAAGCTAAGGGAAACACCCTTGCAAAGTGAAAAATAACTGTACTAAGTGAACAGCCTATTTTCCTTTAGTAAATCAACCCGTCAGTCCCTTCAGAGCAAAGTGACAGTGAAAAGACCCCCCTCCCCAACTCACTGATACCCAAACTATCACCAACAATCCATTCTTTAATTTAACCTATGCAAAATACCCAGTGCTTTCAGGTATGGGGAACATGTGATCTCCTCCCATGTGACAGTGCTCGGGTCTGACAACCAATCCCTAGCCCACAGCGCTATCACATGACAAAGGGGGTAATGTTACCATTCCCCCAGGCTCTAGCCAATCCAGGTATCTGAGGAAGGAGTGGTGAGGAAAGGTTAGTATAAAGGGTCAGAGGGGAGAGTTTTTAAGTGACTGTGTCTCTTTAAACCACAAGTCCGCAGGAGAGGCAGCAAACAGGGGAAAAGCCACTAACAGGCTGGATGCATGCCAATAACAATGTTCTACACAGGCTCTCCCTCTCAAAGGCAAATGCTTTTTATTTATATTGTCACGCATGCAGCTTGTTAGTGGCGGTTATTGGTGGCTTTTCCCTGCTTGCTGCCTCTCCTGCTCCCCCTTTGGGGGAGCTGACGTCCAGGTCCCTGTATCTCCCTCTTGTTCCAGTTAGGATACAATAAGCTGGTTTGCTATATGCATGTAAATAGACACCAGCTGTTGTAAGTGTTTTTATTTGAGTATATGAAAGAAAAACTTTTAATGACATAAAAATAAAAAATAAATTCAATAAATATGTTTTTTAAGTAAAAAATCTCAGATTTTTTGGCTTAAAAGCCCTCATGTAGTTGTATTAGAATAACCGAGCTGAGCCGTGCTGAAAGCCGAAGCCGCTCGGCCTTCTTCTGACAGCTGGGTGGAGCCAGCCATGATCTTACTTGCAGTGAGATCAGCGTCCCTGGTTACAGCTAACTCTCCCTGGCGCCCCGGGAGTCTCCTGCTCCCGGCCGCCAAGGAGATTTAAGCAGCAGAGCCACCGGACAATAGGAAACTATTGGGCGGAGCTAGCTGTCACTGCTAGCTCCGCACAATTGTTTGCTATTTACTTTTTTAACTTTTTTCCCTCTTTTTCTGTTCTGCTCGGTACCTCTGAGGGACCGAGCAGAACAGCCAAGCCAAATGCCACTCGGCAGCATTCGGCTATTACTCACTGCTGTTCGGGATCTTTAAGAATAGCCCGAACAGCAGTGAGTAGCCTGCCGGAGGTTCGGCTCAGCCAATCCAGATGTTGGATCGGCTGAGTCGAACTCCTTCTGCACTTCGGGTCGGCCGAACATGCTGAGCATGT
>NW_017307646.1:412398-443284 GCF_000935625.1 Nanorana parkeri
AGCAGGAGACTCCCGGGGCGCCAGGGAGAGTTAGCTGTTTGGAGATCAGTGTCCCTGGTTAGCAGGTAACCAGGGACGCTGAGCTCTCTGAAAGTGGCCGGAGCCAGCTGTAAGATCACGGCTGGCTCCACCCAGCTGTCAGAAGCCGGCTGTCAGCCGGCGAATGGCCGGCCGCTCGGCCAGCTTCGGCTTTCAGCACGGTTCAGCCGAGCCGATGCATATGCGTTCGGCTCGGCTGAGCCGCTCGGCCATGATCGGGAGCTGTACGGGCTATTGTGAATAGCCCGTACAGCACCCCTTCGGTTCTACTGAACCAAAGGGGTCCTGGGGCCTAAGCTAGCCGAAGGATCGGCCGGAGCTACGGCCAGATCCTTCGGCAGCTTCGTGAATAGACCCGAAGATGTTGCTTAATTAACAACAATAAAGAATAATCAAACTTATAACATGCAGGAGTCATCTGTTTTACCTGTTTCAATGCATGTTAGATTGTAACTTTCTGATACTCTTTGGTTCCGAGGGCTTCCAGAGAGATTGTTGATTCGCTCCAATTTAAGACAGCACCGCTTAGTTCCAGTCTAGACCCCTTAGCTGGATGTTTCTTCTTCAATGTCCTGCTCTTATTTCAGTCTTAGTCTCCTCTTGCTTGAATTCCCAAAATGTTGCCTTTACTGTAGGTGTTACCTCCCAAGTGACAGAGCGCAAAGAAACCTCCAAAGGGGATGTTTTGGACCATGACTGGCATAGGAAATACCAACAAGATTTTCACCATGCATATACTAGAGTCAAACATTGCCTGAGATATTTGCTAAAGTCACATCATTTCTAGCTGTCATCAGAACAATGGACCATTTAATGGGACTTTTCTGGCGCTACAATAATAAGAATACCGCATTAAATAAAAATGTACACTTTTGTTTGTAAATCTTTAAACATTGAATAATGAGAACATACATCAATAAAATATTAAAATAGCTCATAGTATAACCAATACAGCATCCCTGAGAGTATTTGGTTAACCCAAGGATATCTATACAATTGCATACAATAAATATATATTGCTACGGCTCAGTGCTCCCTTCTGTACAATCAGTACATCTTTATTCTGTATCAACCATTTGATGCCATAGATCTTTTTGTAGTTAAGTATATACAGTATTATGTTGTAAAGACAACAAGTTACAGTACATTACAGAACAGCTAATCTGAGACAAGCATGCTTATCTACTGAAAATATGAGGCTACTTACATCAGTATTATAGTAGCATAAATAAATGTAAATAATAAATGTAAATAAATGTAGTGTCATCCAGGATACCAAACTCTGGAGGTAATAGGGGCTGAACTAAGGGGTCCACATCTGGCCACAGTCTCATGGCAAGTCTAAGATAGTTGTCTACAGCAAAAAATCTATGATTCCCAAATTACAGGAGTTTCTATACCTTTCCTTATTACCTACAGCACTCGATAATTTTGGTAAATCGCTCACCAACTTCAATAGTCTGAGAAAGCCAATTCCAGTTCTGGCTCCTATTGCTTTGTTTAGGGTCTTCTACAGATCACAGCTGAAAAATATAGCAGAGTCCTCCATCAACGCTTACAAGCGTTGATCAAGGAATCTCTTGCTGTCTTCATTGTTTTTTGACATCGGCTGCCAGCGGTAGCTGATTGGCTGCTGGCTCTGTTTGTTCAATGATTTTCCAACTGGCTCTTTCAATCAGCTGATCGAGGGATGCTGGCCGAAAGGGTGCCCACTTTGTAAATTTTGGCTGGTTAATCAAGGACCAACCAAAATTCGCACAGTGTACGGCCAGCTTAACTGTTCTCACAGTAAAAGTTTATTGGGTGTGTTGAACAGAAACTGTTACCCTGTGATAAGCCTGGCACAAGGAATGTCTGTCACACGTTGCTCTGGTGTAGACTACACTGTGAGCACACTGTAAGCATGGTTTACCATTATTACTATCAGGAAACCAATCCAGAACAAAGATGTGCTGCCAGGAAACTGTTACCCTGTGATAATGCCTGGCACAAGGAATGTCTGTCACACGTTGCCCTGGTGGAGACTACACTGTAAGCACACTGTAAGCATGGTTTACATTTATTAATATCAGGAAGCCAATCCAGAGCAAAGATGTGCTGCCAACAATGCAATGAGTGCATGTGGATAGGAAGTGGCTAAAGGAGGATGGAGGAGATCTGCACCATTGAAATGAAAAAATGATGTAAAAGGGTAAAAAGTGTATTTTATGAAAAAGATTTAGAAAAACAGTGTTTTAGCAAAATAAAGATTATCCTGTTATGAATTAAATCTACTTTTAAAAGATTATTTGACAGTTAGATTAGGTTTCCCCGCCATCTTACAACTGAGACCATGTGAGGAGTTAAAGTGGAACTGTAATGCCCCTTTAAGCAAAATAACACAACTACTACATATATATATATATATCTCAGTTTATGACACGCCTGGCTTACCTCATTTAGCATTTTCATGTCTCTCTAATTACAGATTAGTTTAGAAGTTACTTACACGGCAAAGGATTTATCTGAAACAATTGTATATGTTGAGTGTTCCGTCAGGAATTAAATCATCCCGTGTTCTTAAACCGACTGAGGCTTTTAACACAAACAAAAGACAGATTAGCAGGTTTTGTCACAGTTCAGTCAGATGAAATTCTGGAGGAGCAATTGTCATATTTGAGCTAATCTGATTCTCTTATACTCAAGTTATTTTGCTACTTTTATAGAAAAAAAAATCTTATATAATTTTACACAAAAGTTATTGAAGATGATTTTAAAAGCTTATTTAAGTCCTTCCGAAATTAAGATATTTCAGAACAAAAGGGCGCGTATCTTGTAGTACCAGGGCAGTATTTTCATATCATGCTGTTTGAGGCAAATGAGGTCCTTTTGTACAGGAAACAAAAATATATCAATGAGTTGATAGAGATTCTACTCATATAGTGCAAGCCATCAAAGAAGAGAAAGGGTAGATGGTTGCCTGTTGCTTGAGTAGCATTTGGCTCCCTGCAGTAGCACCTGCTCCCCCTCCTTCTTAGAGGTCTCTGCAAGGATCTTCAGTTAAATGACAGGTATTGAGGCAAAAGGAAAACCCAAAGGAGCCACCATGATGATGATGTGTTAATGTGTATTTAATCAAACTTATAAAAAGTCACTCGCACTCCAAATTGAATTGTAGTCAATCTTCTTTATTGACCATGCTAGTGTCACATTGCTAAGCGACGTTTCAGGAACCATGTGTCCCCTTCTGCAGGCAAACAAAAGTGTGATCACCAACAACATAAGTGCAAATATAAGTACATAACAGTGAAGAACAATAAACCAATCACAAAACCACTTCACTCCCATTCTGACGTCATGATAACATCATATTCCTGCCATTTCATGTAAATGTTATACTGTACATCTAGGCAATCATCCTTCACAACCATATTACCCATAACAATACCTTGCTATAAAGTAGGGGCATCTGCAGTCACTTCAGCACCCACCTGACTTTTGTGGGTTTTCCGGTCAGGGGTGTGATGGGATCTGCTATGTATTAATGTGTATTTAAAACCAAAACCAAAAATGTAGTATGTTGCAGCTTACCAGTTCTTAAATGTGGTGGCTGTATTATTTCTGCAGGCTTTTTTTCGTTTATGTTCATCTAGTGATCCTGCCAATAACATACTTCTTGTCCTAGGGTGACAACGCTCACTCCCTGTACTGCATCTAAAAAAGAGCAGTTTTGTCACCCTAGGCCACTAACTCCTAAGTACACTCCAAAGTGTGTTACGTCAATTCTTCTTTATTAACATCAAACAATATATGGAAACGTTTCAGAAACATATCTGGTCCCATCATAAGGCAAACAACACAGGTTACAGGTTAACCCTGGTCAGGAGTGTGAAGGGGCATGGATAAAGTTAACTCCTAATTAGGACTACAGAACACCTTCCTCTCTCCTTATCTGCATAACAAAGGGGAGTCCTCTGTAATCCAGCAGCAGAAAGCTGGGCAGGACTGACAACACTGCTTGGGATTTCAGTGCAGCAGGGAGGGATAGTGCACAGGAACTTGGAAGCCCGCTGGATTTCTAGTAGGATCAACATTTTTTTGTTGCGGTTATTGGGTTATTGAACAGGTATAACAAAGCACGTGTAACAGTATATTTAATTTATTTTTTACCAAAATTTAACACAGTTTATTTATGTATTTATTTATTACAGGTATTAATATAGCACCAACAATTCATGCAGTGCTTTATATACTGCACACTCACATCAGTCGCTGCCCTTAAGGAGCTTACAATCTATGGTCCCTATTGCACACAAATACAGTTTAGACAGAAGCCAATTAACCTACGGGTTTACACACACTTAAATTTTAGGATATGGTGATGCCCCTACTAAACCTGCTATTCTATTACCCATGGGTGCCTTGTAGTAAATGAGATCTGAGAGCTATCACAGAATGATACTGCAAAGAAACATTGATGAACCTCTACTGTATTAAGGTTGCCACAGGCTTGCAAAGGGCAGGCAGGGGTGAAGGCAGAATCCAACCTCCCTTTGGCATCTGCATCTTCTGGCTGGGACCTACACAGCAACAGCCATCAAGAATGACCATTAAGGTGCAGCAAGGAGGGGGGAACTGGTTCTGTAGACCTCTCCAAATCAGCTGGAAATCATGGCCATTGACTAAAGATTTCTAACTGCTCTGATTGTACCTGCAGTGCCTGTGGGTAACCCATAGATGTAAGGCTCATCTGGTAACATTGACTTGTCATCTTAATCTAAACAATAGGCTGCAAACAATTTCCCTGAAAACACAAACATAAATCAGTATGGAGAGAAACATGGAAAGCCATAATAAATCCCATAATACATTTGATTTCTTTAATATTAGTTATTGACTTGGAAGAGGTATGAAAATCAAATGACTACACTTTATCCATGGTTCAGTTCCTTAGAATGTACTGAAGCCAGAGCCAGCAAGATAACTAGCATTTAGTACAGAAGGAACACAGCGATGGTTGCCTTTATATTTCTTAAAGCAGATTTCCTTTAAATTCAATATCCTCTTTCTAAAAAGACAAATATTTAGTGCAATAAACTGCAGTAAACAATAGGTGACCATATTTTACATTTCTGACTGTGAAAAATGAATGAAAGATGATATCTCATTACTTTGTGCGGGTTACTCCATTACTACCAGTATATTACCAAAGGAGTCTATTACAAGTTTTCAGTAGTTATAGAAATATTGCATGCATATTGTATCCTGCATAAGTACCACCATGCTCCTGCATACCAGAGGATCAAAGAGTGTAAGCAACCTTCTAAAACGGCTTTATCACTTTTTTACTTTGTAGCTGGAACTACACATATTATCAAAACATTATATATTTTTATTCTTTCATTTTAAGTGTATTAAATGTTTTAATAGTACATTTTCATATTTGATTAGCAATGTGTTTAGAATAAAAGCATAAGTCCCAACTTTCTGAGAGGAGAAACATGGGCACTGTGACAGGGTACACGACTCTGTGTATGTCAGTGAGAGGTTGAAAAGGGCAGCTTTCCCTGGCTAGGAAAGGGTTAAGCCTGGCCAACAGGTAAACCTCCTCTCTCTCTATTAATTAGCCTGCACCTGATAGTGACTGGGAGGGAGTGAGAGCTCAGAGTGAGATCCAGGCTGCACTGGATGGACACAGACTGGAGAGTGTCTGCATATCTGGGGAATAAGGTCTGTCAGAACAATTGTTTGTATTGGACTGTGGTTTTTGTCCATTTATACTGGAAGCTGGAATAGCCGCTCCAGTAGGACGTAGTGAGGGACACTACTGTTTAGTTAGCCTCCTAAGGTGGAGTAGGCCTTTTTATTTGTGTTACTTTTTCGTTGGATGCAATAAAGCTGCATTTATTGCCATTACTGTTTAAAGACCAGTGACTTTCCTACAGCACATTATAGCACAAAGTATGTTGGCAATGGACACATTCCCGACACACCCCAAGTTATTCAGCCCAAGAAGAATTAATACATCAAAATGATTGGTTGAACCACAAGCCTTTTTACCTATATGTGTTGCCTTGTAGTTGGTTTTCAAAATAACAAATGCAATAATATAGAGAATAGATGCCAGGTTTAGAACAGTAATACACTTTTTGGTAGTTAAATATGATATTTTTTTATAGAGGTCTATACACCAGACCAAAAATAGTGACAGCTGAGGAGAAGATAGTGACAGATGGATTTGGTTTCAGAAGAGGTACCTCCAAAAAACAGGCATCTGGGAGCTATGCAAAAGAGAGACCGTGACTCTTTATACAAATTAAAGCCTTATTTTTCCCCCCACAGTTCAAGCTTTGGAAACACATTTATCAAAATTGATTAGATGCTGACCCAAGCAAATTACTATATCCTCAAGCTGTATATATTTGGCCATATAAGCCATCAATCACTACTATTCTATTATCATTTACTGTCTCATTTACTGTCATTTACTGTCTCATCAAAGCTGATATAATCTGTTTCAATAATTTTTATTTGGGTTTTTCATAGAGATACATAAAAAAAAAGTTAACACAAAACAGCATCCAGGAAGAAAGTACAATCTAAATACTAAAGTGATATCCAATATATTCTAATGTATTATTTAAGGTAATATATAGCACTCATGCATACATTTTCTGTATTTCTTTATTATATCCCAAACTAAAAAATAAAAATAAAAAATAAAGCCAGACAAATATTAAATATAGTATATGAATATTTTATATTTACCCACTGCAAATAGGTGATGGTGGCTTTGAGGCTTCTCTGCAGATCTTCTCTGAGCTTACGTACTACTAGACTGTAGATAGTTTGAATAGCAGGGGATAAAATTTCGCTTATACAGGGGAATATGTCAGAGGAAGGGTACGCACTTCTCCCTCCCCTTGTAGCAGATGCAGACAATTTTAAATGATACAAAAACAGTCAAAAAGAGAGAAGACAGTGTAAGACTTTCTTATTCAAAATCCCAGCAGGCTATGCAACATTATAAGGCATTGAGGTATTAAATGTTTATTTGTAAAGTAAAACTCTCGTATAATTAAGGAAAAAAAGATATAAGCACTTATTTTATAGTCATTTTAGAAAGCACTACATAACATAAGTATGTTTACAAAAATTTTAAAAACACTAAACCTGTATAGTTTCCTGCAATTACATGCACAGGATCACTCAGAAGGGGAGAATGTGCACTGAGAGCTTGCTGAGAATGGATAGAGTTACACAGAGTTACAACAGAATACTAACCTGATTGGTGTACTTGAGTTGGGAGTAATATATGGGAGTATTATGGGTGCTACTGATGCTGCATTGCTTTAAAGGGGCAGACTCTGACTTGAAAGACCTGCAATAGGCATGTACTGTAGTTAGCAATACAGTTGGGCAAAAAAGTATTTAGTCAGCCACCAATTGTGCAAGTTCTCCCACTTAAAAAGATGAGAGAGGCCTGTAATCATAGGTAGACCTCAACTATGAGAGACAAACTGTATATAGAGAGGGGGCGTGTCTATCTGACGCTACACTGAATGCAGAAGTGCAGGCTGTTTGTTTGGAGTTTACCTGCCGGTCGTTTTTTTACGATTGGTGTGAGTTTTAAAAGTTAATTTAAATAAACATATTTTGATTTACTGCGAAATGAGGAATTCTCTTTTCTTATGATTGTGGGGATTTCATCATTTATGGCACATCGCTGTGGAGGCACACAAAGAAAGCGATGGGCAGCCCGCTGACATACCAATGAGCTTTTGGCTGTGAGCTTACATCCATCTACATGTGGTGAGTGCTCACTCATAAGGGGGTGTTTGTGTGGCACAAGGCGATTTGTGGAACAACTATCAAGCACTTTGGGACTTTTATTTATTCATTCATTTATTTATTCATGTTTGCACTTTATTGAACAATTATTTATTCATTTTTGCACTTTATTGAATATTTTTTCATGGACTATTAATTTATCATTTTTGGGTGTGATATGAATTTTGAACTTTTTCAGAAGGAGTACATAATGTTATTCACAAATATATGACTATGGTATGAGATATTTTTTCACATTTTTGTCACATTTTGCTATTAATATACACTACCTGGGATTAATCGATTTGATCAATCAATTATCGTAATCTGATCACCTATTTTTCACTGATTAATACTTTAGGGTTAGCACTGTATATTTATTTACTTATGTAGTTAGCAATGTCTAAAAAGTCTGAACTTCTATCCTACATACTTGTCCCAGGCTGGTAACTCACTGATAAAGATAGGTGTGTGTAGTTTCTTCCTGTTACCAGATTTTTAGAATAAAATAACACTGACTAGACAGATTATATCTACCAAAATAGTTCAGGCATGGCACTCCCTGCATGTACCTTGCAGACATAAACTAAAGGCCGTAGACATAAAAAAGCATCAAAATATGTACGCACACACATGCTCACCTCTCTTTAGCTTTACAGCCACTGTTGCCTGGACAAGAAAGACAGGACCTTATAAGCTCAGAGTTGCTCCATCTGAATCACATAGGACTAAGCACTTTACCCTCCCCAACTGGCCCACCGGGCCATGCACCAAGCATCAGCGTTGTCACATGGAGTGAAGTAGCAGGTTTGTACTTTTTTCTGGATGGAGCAGTGGGAAAGAGAAAATAAAAGGTTTGTACAGGGGGGTTAAATTAAACCTGTTGCTTTCCCATCCATGGACAAAGCACAAGTTTGTTTTTAAAGGAGAACTATGGGGTCAGTGTTTTTCCCCATAGTTCTCCTTAGGGTAATGGGAGGACACAAACTAGCGTCCTCCCGTTACCCTAACCTCAGTATAGGTAGCTGTAGCTCGCGGTATACTGAGACGCCGCACCTGGAGCGGATCCCGACGTAGATGACGGGATCAGCCCAGCTGCGTGAGTGACAGCTGGCTCTGCCTATCTAGAGGCAGAGCCAGCTGTACCCGCCCCCTCCCCCGTCCGTTCCGCCAGTCAGCGCTGGCAGATCGGAGCGGGGAGAGGGGAATCCAGCCCCTGCCGTGACAGGATCGAGAGGTGAGGGAACCCGGTATGTGTTCCCTCACCTCCCGATCTACTGAGCCGACCTGTGACAGTCTCATTGTCACAGGTCGGCTTAGAACTATGAGGTGAGTGGAAATCACTCATCTCATAGTTCTCCTTTAAGCATGCTAAACTACACCTAACATGCATGTGTATATATACATGAACAGAATTTCCAGAAAGTATCTTCAGGACATAGAAATGCTGTTTTAACCTTCCTTCTACTGGATTCTCCATGTAAATATATTAAAGGATCACATAGGTTGCTGAAACAAGCAGATCTTACTATAGCTATGCTGGTGGATGGATTCTTCCTGTTGGGGTCCTGGAGAATAGTGGCC
This sequence comes from Nanorana parkeri, assembly GCF_000935625.1. Taxonomy (NCBI): domain Eukaryota; kingdom Metazoa; phylum Chordata; class Amphibia; order Anura; family Dicroglossidae; genus Nanorana; species Nanorana parkeri. The sequence continues at coordinate 421,831 of NW_017307646.1, forward strand.
ATTAAGAAGGGGTGCTTAATTACTTGTTGAAGTGTGTACATTTATGAGGCCCAATCCTAAACAGTCACCATCTACAGGAAGATACCCAGCTCAGGACCTAATCCCTAAGGCTTGGATCCTGGGCAACTGTCCATTCCATCACCCCTATAATCTTAACTCCAGGAAGTTCTAAAATCATTAAAATGTTTCCTCGCCCGGCTGATAAAGTACATATTGCTTATTTGTTAAGTGATGAGATTCCACAGATGAATACCTACCTTAACCCATGGTCCTGCAATAGCTTTTAGGCCAGTCAACATCTTTCTAGCACTGAAATGTGGGCAAGTACCTATTTTATTGATGTGACCACTGGTTCTGCAGTGCACTTAATAATGTCATTGAGTGGAATGGTGACAAGATCAGTCAGAGACAGGCAAGGAAGGAGACTTTGGGGGACCAGTCATCACAACTGAAATTGGCAGGATGGAACATAGCAGGATGCTAGATTAAAGTAAGTTTTACTCTGTGTTATCTAATCCCCTTGAAAAAATTAGCAATAGATCCTTCATATATTAGCCTCCATCTGGGGCAAGTTTAATGATTTTCTGTATGCCCGGAATTATTATTATTCAAGATGACATATTTCACCAAGTTCCCCTCTGTTCCTAAGCTTTTATCTTGCTCATAATTCGCTTATATTTCCAAATACTTTTCATATTATGCAATGAGTTTGAGCAAGATTACTTAGCTTATTTAGTTCATTGTATTTCCTATTGATTACAGCCTAAAAACTGAAAATGAATAATGCTGCAAATCCATTTTTTTAAATATCCTTCTGGTGATTTTAAATGACTGAATACACCCTGGGGACTTAGGTCTGTACTGCTCCTTGGCAGAGATCAGAAACAAATAGTGTCTGCCTATGTTATTCTTGTCTTGTGTAAAGAGGATTTGTAGAACTAATTCTCTGGTGTAAACAGTATTGAAAACTTGTTCTAAAGGATTAAGGCTATTCTAATGATTTGACCTAGGAAGAGTGTCTCCAAACAGTTGCATCAGATGCAACTTACTTACGCCATTTTTAATAAGAACTTCTTAAAGTATGCAGAGCACTTCCTAGGTGGGGATAATAAATAAGAACTCTTGTATGCAACATTTACATTTAAACAGACAATATAGCCTCAAAAAAATCAGAACAAATAAAATACATTTTCTTGGGCAATTTCCTTTTTTTTTTATAGGAACCCTTGACTATACTTGTACCATATAACAGTACCCTTGACAAGCAGAAGTGTAGAACACCAAAAGCACACCATTAAAGTGAAGTAAACAAAGGCACAAACACTGCACGTGCCCACTCACTAACCTAAATCACACTGTCGGCTATCCAAAAGTGATATTTCAGTTTTGGGAAGAGGCTGTTTGGCTGAATCTCCTGCTTTCTTATATCCCTTGAAGACTCCATTGATAGATATCTGCATCATTACTCCACCCAGGGGCTGCATTTTTGTCCTTCTTTACTACCACCCTGAGTGTTAAAGTGAACTAAGAACAGAAGTGACTTACACAGTCTCTTCTTTCATAAAACCAACCAACTAGAATTGCATTTATTTATTTTTAACCTGCAGTGAACTGAAACTGATCGATGCACTGCTATCCTTCTTTATTTGTAAACCAAAATAGTGGGACCTTTTCCAGTCGGAATCAGACGTTTACCTTTTTATCTTCCTCTTAGTTCCTCATGGTTAATATGACAATACTTAGGCACAGCCTATTGTTCCATATGATTTTCATCAGCCCACACAAGCTTCCAATGCATTGACTTTTTCTCCAGGGAAGTTGCAGCCGGCTGCACCTGAAAAGCAGGTCCGTCGTCACTGCTGCCAGTTACATACATAGTATTTGAGGTTGAATAAAGACATTAGTCCATCAAGTCCAACCTATTAGGATCTCATTCTAAAAACCAGTCCATGTAATGAAAGCTATCATGCCTGATTTATTGCATTAAAACAATTGCACCATTGCAGCTGTCACTGTGCCTCACCCCTCACAAGAAATCCCCCAAGACTGACTGTTTTTTATCACAAGCCAGAAATCTTTTGCTGCACTATCGCTTACCAACTCATTAATAGGAGTATCTGTACAGAAATGAATCTTGACAGAAAAATAACACTTTATATTGCCGTGAAATTCCCTCTATGTAATTTGTCTTTCAACTCTGAATTGTGTCTACAAAAACTAGTCATTTTTAACCTGCAATTTTACCTCTGCATAAAAAAGGCAGTTAAGGCTAAGTGTGGCACATAAAATAAAAACAGTCACAAATTTATAGTGAAATGGGAACGCGGGGTGAATACTATTCATAACGACAATGTATTCTGCCAAAATTAAAAGAAAATACTTAAAAAGGGTTTCTGAAGTGTATGCTGTTTGATTTTCATGTCTTTCTCAAGTGATACGGAGAGGCACCTACTGTGGAATGCATACAAGTCATTTGACTGATTAAAGTCAGAAAGGTTAAAGAGCAATAACAGGAAATAAAGAAAACAGCAAAGCTATCCAGCAAATTACCGCCATTGTGTTAAGATCAGAAAGACAAATTACCCAATCAGACAAAGAGCACCGCAAATTAGAGATGAACTTCGGGTTTGGATAGACTATGGGTTCAACACAAACAGTTTGGTGAACAAAATGGCCAGATCTGACCAGTCTACCCACCCGAACCTCTGGCTGATGCAGTCAGACGTCACTCATTTAGCAGTGGTATTACAACCGCCACTAAATGATAGCTTCCTAACCAACTTGACGGGGATCCCAGATGCAGTAATTGGGCAAATATGGTCATGACCATTTTGGTGAATTACATCACACAGCATCCCTATCCAGTTTGCTGACATTTGGCAGTCAGCCAGGGATGGCCATTTGCAATGGGGCAGTATCGTTGCGCATGGCTGTTTGGCATCGCTCATCACGATTGATGTTGGCTGTATATCACTGGACAATGAGACTGAGGTTGGGTCTACATCAGGAGGCATTGTTTATTTTTATATTTTTTTCATAAAGGACTTTTTCTATGGTGTCTATCTTGTTATTTACCTTTTTCAATGTTTTTGTGAATGAGTAACACATGAGTAACAACAATGAGTACTCACTCACTCATGGACGTGAGTACTCATGTAACAATGAATACTCACTTCCAGTAAGTTCCTACCATGCAGACTCCCACGCAGACTCCGACATCCACCGGTTCATCCATCAACATGGGGACATGGTCCCTTGCAGGGGGGAGACTTTGCAGTGGGGTCACAATGTACTTTCATAATGTTGAGGGCATGTGGTCTGGTTCGAGGAGGAAGCATGATTTCTCCCTCCCTCACCCCACTTTTCTTGTCAGTCAGGCTGCATGCCTGGATAAGATCATGTTATGGAGTATGTGCAGTACGCCACAACATTTTTTCTGTTCTTAAAGGGACAGTACACAAGTGTGGGTTTCCGCTCAAAATGTCTTCCAGACCCTTTTCCAGTGGATTCTGGGTGGACCCAATGCCGTTTTTACAAACAGAACACAGTTAATAGGGAACTGTCATTTAGTGGCAGTAGATTTTTTTTTTTTGTGTAATGTCACTTTTGCAGGAATACATTTTACTGGTGTGCAACTTCATGTGCAGGTTCAAGGCATTCCCCAGGCTTGTTATTTAATGGATTTGTGTATTTTTGAAGTTGCCCTTTAGGACACATTAAAAGACCTGTATTTTTAAAAACATTTTTTGCATTAATACATGTCCCTCATTGCAGCGCTTATCCTTTATACTTTTCCCTATACGTATTCCTTTTTTAAAGCAAAATGTTGCAAACTGACCTTGAACATGTAACTGACCCTCTCTCTCTGCTAGATGTATCACCAATCAGATTCAACCTTCCAGTCAGCTTTGAGTCTGATTGTTAACTTTGAAGAACTTTTTTGTACTGACAATTCGATACCTCAAACTTTCTGTATGTAAGGGAAAGTAAACAGTCTACAACAGACATGTGTTTGAAAGTACTACTGACACATTACAAACAGGTAAGTGAAACGATCCTAGAATCGCTAGATCATGGGCTGATACATTACAGCAATGCCTAGATGAATAACTGAATGTCTGAGAAGTTAGTCAGTGTATCCGGTATACATTTCAGAACTAAAAATATATATCAAACCAAAACCAAAAATCTCTGAGGTCCTTTAGTGATCATGTCTTCTCCCCCATAGAAACATAGAACATAGCCCTACAAACGTTGGCCAAGCCATTGTGATGTATTATGAAGATGCAGCAGAGCAAAGGATAACTACTAGAAGTTACTTTTGAAACATCTGCCCATAGAAATGCAGGATGGGGGATACAGGAAAAATCTCTAAAATGAAAAAGGAAATTTACCTTGTTGACAGAAATTGTGCTTTGTTTGCTGCACTTACAATGAGAAGTTTACAGTCAACCTATGTCAGGATTGCCAATGGCTTGGCAGAATTGGAGTGGAACTCACTGGCAGGAAATGGCCTGAAGCGTCCGAAGGCAGAGGTAAGAAAGGGGTAATCCAAAGAGAAGTCAAGTCCAATCCGAGTCGAGGCAGGCAGCGAGGGTTCAGGGGCGAAAGGCAGTCCAAGGTCGGCAACAGGGGGTCCAGATAAGGGGTCAGGAAGCAAAGCAAGGTACACAGATAGGGAGCTAGGTAATTACACCATAGGGTGGAATAACTCAGCAACAAGCCAGAGCTCTGGCCAGGTTTTTATAGCCAGGGGGTGTAAGTCCGCCCCCCTGTCACCGAGGCAACTATGAGGCTTCTCTCCCCGAGAGCCAATGTCAGGCGAGAGGTGGTATGTGTGGGCTGGGAACCTCCCCCAGCAAGGCCCACACCTGAGGCCTAAACGGGCGCAGGTGCGCTATGTGCACGCTTCCGGGGATGCGCGCGCAGCCTGTGTATTGCGCCAGCGCGCCCGATTCTGCCAGGCTGAAGGGAGACCTGTACCCTATGCCATGCCCGCTGACCCTGCGGGGAGGTAACACCTCTGGTTCCCTGGGACAGTCTGATCTATAGGGGTACCTTAGAGTCGGGGTAAACTGGTAAAAAAAGGTAGAAATTAAGAAATTGATCAGTGTGAATCTAGATATGAATGCATTTTTTTCGATCCTTGAACAATTTTTTTTTTTTATCAAAAGAGTTTGTACCATTTTCAGTTCCTGGTAAGATTTGATAGGCACTCTCAATTTTCCTTTTATGCCTTTCTAAAGATAACAATGGAGGCCAACAATGAAATACATTAAAAGAAACTTTTATGATAATTTCAATACTAGTAATATTTTTTCCAGGTTATAACAGCATTTGATGGAGTTTTACCATCATGAACCAAAGAGAATGTCTGACAACAAAGAATATAATTCCCTAAGGTTTTAGATAAAAGTTAAAAAAACAAATGTGTTTCCTTCACTGCCTGTAAGTAAGACACTGAGGCACCCTGTACCACTAACCCAAACAAACACATAAAATGTACTCTGTCGCCTCCAAAGCCAAAGGTATACAATACAATATAGCTAATTGTAAAATACTGTATTTAATTGTTCACAGTGTCTCCTATAAGAAAAAACAACAGTCTTTACAAACCAAAAAGCCATTTTCCCTCTTTCCTTCTATGAAGCAATACAACTAAATATGAACACAGCATGTCACCTTATTCACTCTTCAGGAAACAGAATACTTCTACGGGTTATTCTCAGCAATGCATGCAAGGAGAAGTCATCACTTGCTTCAAAATGTGCCCTGTGTTGCTTTTTGAAGTTTTAACTTACATACCCTCCGGCAAAAAAAAAGCACACTTCAGGAGAGAAAGTGTATTTTCAACACCAACACCATAGACTGAAAGCTGTGTCTGAAGGGGTTGTATGTTATCCTAACTTTATCTTGACAAAAGGCATAATAACAATACAAAAAAAGGAATAAAACAGCCCATCTGACATATATGATGCTGAAAATCAGAAGTTAAACACTTATTACACGTCTTCCTTTATTATGTTTATACAAAGTTTTGGATATAAAGGTATGCCCAGTAGAACATTTTGACGGAAACTATAGTTTGTTTTTAGTGAGTTCCTATTTTGATTTATTATTTAACATTGCATTGCATGCAGGGCAAAGAAACAGGTTCACTTTACTACTGCCAAGCAGCATACTGTATACGTACATTCCTTTCACTCCCACCACATCCAATTCATGTGGGCTAAAGAAAAGCCCTCCTGTAATCTTTGACTCACATGATTAGCAACTTGCAGAGGGCAATAGACTCTTTGTGTGGCAGATAATCACATGTTTCTCCATATCAGTAAGTATCGGATATTTATTTCAACTCTCTGAACTAAGTTTAGCATCAGAGAAAAAAAGAAAGGCAGGTACAGTATATACGGCAAAGCACAGTTTTGCTTTAAAAGAATGTTTAATGCTAATGTTAGATGCCAATTATTTCACGTTTTCATTGTGGTTTTATACTACTATTTTATACATGTGTATATTGCTCCCCTAGTGAGTGTCTATATATATCAAACAGGGATAGACTGCTTTTCCGACAGTCACCTACTGAGATATAAACTTCAGCCACATAGAAAGTACATTGTTCTCAATCAGATAGCATTGTCTAGCAGACTTGCATTCAGAGAGGAAATAAGCAAGATTGTAGACTAGTAGGCTATACTAAGTAGGAAGCAAATCTGGGGTCTATTCAGTAGGATCCTGAAAACCCAGAGGGTAATCAAAATCTCAAAGTCTATACCAGAGGGAAATTCTATTTAGTGTAGATTCTAAAAATGAAAATGTATTGCTTTATAAAGTTGGTATTTTCCAGGGCTCCAGTAAGGAGGTCATCTGCCAGAGTAACCTGCGCAAATGGATGGGCAAACTCAAGCAAAGTGACTTCACTGCTGGATATCCTAAGAAACATAGGCAATCCTCAGTAAATATAAGTTATGTATTCTGAAGCTTTTCATGCAAGCCAAGTTTATGTTAGGTTTCCTTTAGCTTTACTGGAAATATTACTCTAGTGGTTGCAGGAACAGGGTGGCTATGCTGTGGAGACAGGGTATGATAAAGTGGAAGGTCAGAGTCTGAACAGAGGTTGAGACACGCAGCTAAGAGTAGTCCACGCCCAGGAAGTGGTCAAGGCAGGTGGCAGTCAAAAGGGTAGTCTGATTTCAGGCTGAGGCCAAAGTAGGCATCAGGCAAGAGGATAATAGGAATGGACAAGGTCAGCAACAAGGGTTGGAGACAGGGTCAGGCAATCTGGGTTAGCAACATACATTGCACACCCAATGGCATCTGTACTTACACACGCAGGCACATGCTAACACACACACATTCACATTAATGCACGCACATGCCAACACACACAAGCCCATGCTTGTGCACACTCACCATAGCCAAAAAGCCACATTTTGGAGCATGCTTCACACCCAGGACAAGACTGACCAGGCCCCAAGATGGACAGAGACAGACCCTGGAGGTACTGTAACAATTTTGTTATAAGACTCTTCATTACTTTTACATTATTATTTGGCTCACTTAAATCAGCAGCAACTCAATATGATTGATTTGCACACAGAAAAAAAAGCATGTATTAGCCATTTGTAGCAATAACAGGCCAGAAGTAAGAAATGGAAGGAGCGGACACTACATCTATCAAAACATATACACTTCAAAATTAAATTAAGCTCAATCCTTGAACTTTGTAATAATATTCAAACAGTGGAAAAACATGTTTCATAGCATAGCGTGTGATCTACCTTTCAGTACCACACTGTATTTTGTAGAAAGTTTATTAAAGTGTCAACAAAGTGCACCAAAACTGCAGACCACAAACCCTAAGTTCAGGGATTTCAGCAATTGCCATGTTGCTGGGACAAAATTCCAGACATTTAGCACAGTGGCTGCAGAGTATATAAGTAGTTCAATCTGGCACTGTGCAGCAAGAAAATATCCTGGAAGAACATTTAGAGTTTGCTACTCCAAAGACAGAAGCCCAAAATATTGTAAAAGAATCTCTACGAAGTATGTAGGCATTTTTACTGGGCCACTATGTTATAGAAAGAGTGGTAGTGGCAGTTATGTGAAATAATTGACAGTTTACCGTCAGAATCAAGAGCCAGAAATATTGCACTGATATGCTGCAGAACATGTAAGTGTTTTTACTAGTCTGCAATAGAAAAGGAAGAGGCTAGGCAGGTTTTATCAGGCAATTAAAATTGTGGTATATTTTCTCTGTGACTAAAAACAGAGAAATTGGACAGATTTGAAGTACCGCTTTTAATGATTTTTGATAGGCAGGTTTTTCCGAGGGAGAGAGAAGACTTACAGTATGTCATCTAAAAATAATAAACTTGTGTATTTTTCTGAGACTGAAGGCAGATAAATTGTACAGATTTGATGCAGAGTCTGTAATTTTTGTTTTGTTACTCAGCTATTTCGGAGGGAGAGAGCAAGCATATTACATCAGCAAATGTAAAAAAAATTGGCGTCTCCTTTCTGAGACTGAAGACATCAAAATTGGACAGATTTGCTGCACAGGTTTTAATCTTTTTTGATAGGCCACTATTTCAGGAGGAAAGAGCAAGCACATTTCATCAAAAAATAAAAAAGTGTGTCTTTTTACTGAGACTATTAATAGGGTGAGAGAGCAGGCATATTTCATCAAAAAATATCAAATTAAGATGTAATTAATTAATTGTAATTAATTAATGTCATGCTTTTTAAAAATTCAGATTTTATTTAACTTTTTCAACAGATAACAGATAAGTAAAGGTACTGTAGTGTCCCCCTGATTCTAGGGGCAGGAGGGGCTGACATTACACTTTAGGGATGGATTTTAGCAATCCTTACAGGGGTAGCCACTGATAGCTGATGGCTCACCATTCAGGTTGCCTTTTCGAATGGCAATAATATGGTATATGCATACCTATGAATAGCCGCTGATGTGGTTGGGGAAAAAACCCAGATTCCTTGACCCTGTCCTCATGCCATACTCACACAATTGCTATTTGACAGTCCACTACTAAAAGTGCAGCGAATGCAGCATGGCTATGGTGGAGTTCAAGCATGTGGGCGTATTACATATTAGGTGGTTTTCAGGCAGTTTGAACATTGGTTGGGTATCACCATCTGGCCTGCTTTAGAAGATCCTTCATGCCAGGGTACCTAACTAGGAATGGCAGCACCACCGGGTTAAGGATGTGTGCCAGACAAACCATGAGCATACAGCAGTTTGGTGCTATTGTCACATATGACCTTTCCTAGCACAAGATGGCATGGGTTTCGCGAGGTCTCACAGAAGTGTGGCTCCTGTCCCCCATGCATACTGTACCAGCTGCGATACAGCATGGTAGTGTTTTGCCTGGGACATTGCATAGCCTCTTGGTCACATGGGGAACATTTCATTATGCCATGTGACCAGAAAGCACTGTAGTACTTTACAAGACTTTAGGCAGCCTAAACAATTTTTCATCTGTGTAACAATGTTATTTTAGCTGATTGTCTGAAGCTGCCCTTTAATTTGTTGTTATTTCTACCTGTGTCATCACCTATAAGATTAGCACTGAATGTAAAGCTAAGGCCAGTTTTAAAAATTTGTCATCACCATAATTCATTTACCCCAAGTGACCTAAATTTCATTCTAGCGCCACATATTCCTCTGAAAGTGAAAGGACAGATTGTTAAAGTCCAGGGAAAAAAAACAAATAATTATTTCAGGTAATAAAACTCCCAGCTCTCATCCCTGCAGCAGGTCTGTGAATTCAAATTGACTTCTGATTGAAAAACAACATCAGTGCCGCTACTTGAATAGGTCATTATGACGGAATGTCAGATTTAAATCTTATGCATTTATTTAGAATGTCAGATGATAAAAATCAACCACCATTCAGGCTGTGCAATCCTTGAACCTACTCTCCAGAAAATTCTGAATGCTATTTGATATGATAGCGGAATGTTATTTTTGCAGTGGGATCAGTACAAGATTTATTTCAGGATTCATTCAACTCTGGCTGTAAAAATAAAAAAAGTCTTCCTTTTTTTGTTCTGAATAAATGTTAAATTAGGGATAGCCTGATCACAATTGGGAGATAAAGATAAACCCTAAAATGACATATGTGTAAGGTTAGCAGAAGGATTGCAGTGTGTTGTGCTTATGATGTCATTGTGCAGGCACTAGAGGGCAGTCTGTTGTCTCCTCAGTCAGCTTGGTCTGTTGTGTATCAGGGCAGATATTAGAGCACAAATGCAACATTGCCTTTTGTGAGTTATTAATTAGAATAATGATTATTTACGGTTTAAGGATTACAAATATTTGAATGTTTCAGTTTTGAACTTAGTATGTATTTGCATATACATGTTTTATAGTGTATTTACAAATACATTTTATTGTGTTCAATGCTTTAGTGGAAAACTATCAAATGAGAAATATATTGGCTGACATTGCTTTACTTTTTTTTTTTAGTATTGGATAGATGGGAAGGGTTAGAACCTCTCACAATTTTTAATGGTCTGTTTCCACTGGGGAGATTCACCACTCTATTTGCACCGGTGTCCATTGTCATCTAGAAAGAAAGTAAGGGGAAATCCAAAATGTTGTTGTCCCCAGCAAAAAAGATAATGGGGACACCTGTTCTTGAGACAAATGTCTTAGAGAAGAATTAATCTAATTGTGTGCCTTTGGGAACTGAAGCTTTATTAAATTCCCCCAATAATACTCAGATGGCAAACAATAAACCGACAAGCTCCTTCTCTACTCTTCACAAAATAAAAGTATGCAGAGGAGGTGGAGTTCTGACTGCAGTGATGATATATTTGTTTCAGGTCAGCTTCCCCAAAAAAATAAAACCCAAGGGATCACCATGATAAAAAATAAGAAAACATTTTAAGAGGATTATAATAATTGGCATTAGGGATGCACCGATACTGATACTGGGCATTTTCAGGAGTACTTGTAGTCCTGAAAATCCCTGATGCAAATCGTCAAAAGTGTCTCTTTAAATTGTAAGCGTCGGGCTTCACAGGAAGACTGCTTCACAGGAAGACTGCTGAGGTCCTCAGCAAGGTCACTGCAGTCTTCTTGTGAACAATGGCGGGTGTTTACAGTGCCGGTAGCCAAAATCTCCTTCTTTTCCACACCTCCAGCCGCACTTGTTAGACCATCCAGGACAGCGGGTGAGACTGCACAGCCACCATTAAACCTGCACAGCCACCATTAATTCCGCACAACCACCTGAGAGCCACCATTAAACTCACACAGCCACCTGAGAGCTATTGTTAACCCCGCACAGCCACCTGGGAGCCACCATTACCACCGCACAGCCACTTTAGAGCCGCCATTATCTCCGCATAACAACCTGAGAGAGTCACCATTAACCCTGCACATCCACCTGAGATCCTCCACTGCAGACATCAGGCCAGCACCCCGAAGCAGCACAAAGTATGTAGCTTCATATTATTCTGCATTGCTGTATAATGTATTGCTGGGATTTGTAGTTCTCTTTAGCTGATGGTATTATTTTGCATTGCTGTATAATGTATTGTTGGGATTTGTAGTCCTCTATAGCTGGTGGTATTTTGCATTGCTGTATAATGTATCGCTCGGATTTAGTCTCTCTACAGCTTGGAGTCAGTGGTAGAACTACCAGGGGTGCAGCACTTGTAGATGGGACTAGGCCCTGGCACTTTACCACTGTCCTAAAATCATTAGTCTGTAATGTTGTAGAAAAATGTCACATGACGTTAAAAGTAAAAGTCAGCTGTCAGCTGTCAGAGGAGACCGAGCTCTCCTCCCGAACCACTCGCTCAGCCTCCTGTGACAAAGAGTCAGGATGGAGAGCGGTTACAAGCACTCAGTGATCGCTGAGTGTTTGTAAATAATTGAGGACAAAGTATGTTTACTGTGGCCCCAATTATGAATGAATGGGAAGTGATCTACATCATTTCCTGTTCATTCATGATTGTGTACATGGTAAACACACTATCTCCACAAGTTATGAATGAACAGGAACATTCTGCATAGAGGCTTTCTGTTCATTTATAACAGGGGATGCAGAAAAAATATGTAACTGCAATCTCAATACAAATTAGTAAACTAAACCTGAGAGTGTAGTCCATCACAGGAGCGAGCTTGGAGTGGTGACTACTTTACGCCACACATAGGGACCATGGGCAACAAAAGCAGTCACCCTCCAGAAGGAAGGACAGTGTCAGCACCATTTCAGAGATGTTACATTTTTCTTTAATTTTTGTTAATAGTTAAGGTAGTTGAATGTATTTTTAAGATTTAACCCCTGAGTTTAGTGTCACTTTAACACTATTATGACAGGTTTTCGGTACAATCCAAATTCAAAAGTGATACCTTACAAGAGTGTAAACTGATAGATGTGAGGATTTTACAACCTATAGCAACATCATCATCAATGAATCAAAGAATAGGGATGACCCCTGCTCTCTCTATCTCAAATTGCAATGAAAGGTCCTTCAGGCATTCACCCTGCTCCAAGCTGGGGCCCATCACTCAAATGAACACTAAATGAGAGATCTGCCAGACCTCTAATTCGCTACAAAAAAGGACTTACCACCCCGTTTAAAGATGGGCCCACCACATCCCTCTAAGGATGGATCCACATCTCCACTCCAAAGATGAGTCCATCTCCACTCCAAAGAGGGGCCCCCTACCCCACTCCAAAAAAGGGCCCACTAGCCTACTCTAAGACAGGGTGCTTCACCAAACCCCAAGGAAGGTCTCACCATACTTCCATTCCATTCAAAGAAAGGAAACCAACCCACTCCATGGAAGAACACAACACTGCACTCCAAGGAAGGGTGCACCATACTTCCAACCCACTTTAAGGAAGGGCCCACCACCCCACTCTAAGAAAGGGTGCACCACCGCACTCCAAGGAAGGATAAACCATACTTCCAGCCCTCTCCACAAATACCTTAGAGTGAATGTAGTAAGGAAAGGTTAGAGTCTCTGTCAGGGTGTTTTGAGAGTCTCTGTCACTCCATTCCAATACCTTAAGCTCAGAAATAGATTCACCTGATGTTCTTCACTCACAAATGTTATTGCTAAGAAAGTTGAACACAGAAGAGTTTAATATTTTCTCCTTTTAAATGCATGTAACATTTGTGTAACCCAACTGCGTATGCACACCACTGCGAAAATAACCACCTTACACATCCCCCACTTGAGCTTGAAGAAGGCAGAATAGGCTTCCTCTTTAAATTTCCCAACAAACACCAGCCACTACAATGCCACACAATAAACATGTCAAATAAAAAGTAACATTCATGATTACTGAGTCAGGTAAATCTAAACTATTTGGCTTATGAATATTTACTATTTACCATTTGTACCAGCAGGTGGAGTTCTAAACTTTACTGTTACTAGTGAGTTGTGAATGTACCTAAATGGCAGGAGTTTAAATTATTCCCACAACTTAAGCTGGCCATACACTGCTTAGATTTTTTAAAGATCTTTCATACAAAGGAACTTCATTTGAGTTTCTATAAGGGAATGGGGTCAAATCGACGGTAGTGAAGGAGAGGGATGGATAATGTTTCTCGAACTAACGAAATTCTAACAGTGAATGTGGTTTTCGTTTGGGGAACTCCATCCATTCCAAAAATGAACGTTGAAATCAAACGAAATTTCAATTGATAATAAAGTGTCCAAAGGCAATTTCGGGTGTGAAAGAAAGATTTTTCATAAAAGCGTTTGTTTGGAAATCTACTAGTGTATGGCCAGCTTTAAAGTGCTGCTCCTCCCACCCCCAGTTTTGTTGTCTACTGCCCAGCTGGGAAGATTCACTCTTCCTATTTGTCCTGATGATCACTAGAACAGAAAGCAATGGGAAATACAAAATATTATAGTTGTCTACAACACACGAATCAAAGAGACAATTTCCAATGATGAAACTTTTTCTTTTGACAACTGTCTAGGAGGGAATATCCCCTCATTTGGATAGATTTTCTTTCACTTTCTGTTGTGCCTTTATAAAAGGAAATAATTGGACTTACAGTAAACATAAAAAGCAACACAATACAAAAATACCCTACTGTATTAAAATGTAAAATAAAATTGGCTAGAGATACACTTTAATCATTCAGAGGAGGGACCCACTCTGCATATGCAGTCTTTATGAATTTTTAGTCAGACCAGCAACTCTGACTCTGTAGCAGAAAGCTGCATGAAGTCAAGAGCTCTGTGTCTAGACGCTGGAGATAATTATTCACAATGGCCATGACCACAGATAATTTGCTATTTCACACTAATAATTATTTAGAAACCGACATACTTAAGAAAAGCATTTTACTTATGTTATTAAAGGAGAACTATGAGGTGAGTGTTTTTCACTCACCCCATAGTTCTAGCCGACCTGTGACAATGAGACTGTCACAGGTCGGCTCAGTAGATCGGGAGGTGAGCGAACACATACCGGCGTTCGCTCACCTCTCGATCCTGTCACGGCTCTCTGCCGTGACAGGGGAGGGGCTGGATTCCCCCCTCCCAGCTCCGATCCGCCAGCGCTGACTGGCGGAACAGATGGGGGAGGGGGCGGGTACAGCCTGCCCTGCCTCTAGATTGGCAGACCCAGCTGTCACTCATGCAGCTGGGCGGATCCCGGCACAATTGTTGGGATCTGCTTCAGCTGCGGCGTCTCAGTGCGGCGTCTCAGTATACCGCGAGCTACAGGAGTATACTGAGCCTTGGGTGACGGGAGGATGCTAGTTTGTGTCCTCCCATTACCCTAAGGAGAACTATGGGGAAAAGCCTTAACCCCATAGTTCTGCTTTAAAAGGAACTGTATAAGAAACCTGCAGTCAGTCTGTCCCTCCATTTGTCCTTTTATGAAATTGTTTAGAATACTGTAGCTTGCAGTCTGCTCAAAGTTCTGCTCCAGATACAACTAGAAATATTAAGAAATATTTTTTAAAGCATTGATTTAAGTATGTTGTGTAAATGGAAACACATAACAAACCTATATTGGGTGTTTCTCAAATTTGACTAAAAAGGGAAAATTCACTATAAACTAAACTAAGGAGTTAAAACTTAAAAATTAATTCAAGTACCTTAACTATTAACAAAAACTTATTTGTGCATCACTTGGCTGTAGATCCTGAAATCATCTCTGAATTGGTGCTGACACTGTCCTTCCTTCTGGAGTGGTGGCTACTTTTGTTTCCCATGGTCCCAGTGTGTGTTGTAAAGTAGCCACCACTCCAAGCTCACTCCTGTGATGGACTGCGAGCTCAATACAAATGAGTAAATTAAATATGAGATTGTAGTCCATCACGGGAGCAATCTTTAAAGCAGTGGCTACTTTACAACACACACACAGGGACCATGGGGAACAAAACTAGCCACCCTCCAGAAGGAAGGACTGTGTCAGCACCAATTCAGAGATGATTTGAGGATCTAAAGCCGAGTGATACACAAATAAGATACATTTTTGTTAATAGTTAGGGAACTTGAATACATTTTTAAGATTTAACTTTGACTTTAGTGTCACTTTAAGCTGTATGGCTTGCAAGCCTTTTAGTGGGTTCCTGCCATGGTGAACTTGTAGCAAACTCCTACATAGTTCTTTATTAAAACAGCCTTATGTAAAGGTTAGCATGAAGCTCACTTAAGCCAGAGACCAATTGTATTAGCAAAGAATAAAAAAGTAAACTTTTAATGCTGTCAAATGATCACTGAATATTTTTTCTGTACATCTTTGTACATCCCTTCATTTGTATTACTTGTATTTAGTGTCAGTTGTAATTGAGTGCCTTTACTTAATCATAATAATTTCCTATAGCACTTGCCTTGGCATTCTATCTCAGGCCATTGATTTACTGCTATTGATCCATGCAGCTGTTCCTGACCACTAATACTTCTTAGCAAAGTGACAGTAAGGCCATTAAGTACATTATATAAGGCTATTCTAGCAATCAAATGTTGTTAGCATCCCTTCATCTGTGACGAAACGTATGAAAGGGCCATTCAGCATCCTTCTCTATTTAGATCTTTTCTCTTTTTTGTGTGCCTGGTCTTTGTTTCCCTTTAAATTATGAGACATTTTCTTCTGCCTTTAGCTAAACGTTTTTCCAATGTTTTCCGAATATTTCAGATAGTGTGTGATTTTAGGCCCTTGCATGCATCTTTGAAAGAAAAGACCCTGTTCTAATAAAGACCTTTATTCACTGATATTATGATGCTAAATTGCCTGCATAGAAATACTGTATTCATTGAGGAAAAGATTTTCATTAGGAATCATCTGTGCTTGAAAAAACACCAGGACTTGATGTCACATTTACCCCTTAGCTTTAATCTTATACAGCACTAATGTTAGTTAACTCCAACTATCCCAAACCAATTTTAATTTAAAAACCTGCAGCAACAATAATATAATAACCTATATAAAAAGTAGCCAAATGACAGCTGCCTCCTAATTTTTGAATTTTTCTCTAGTGTAGTCTTGGAGCTCAAAAGTATCGGTACACGTACTCGTACTTGTACCGAGTACTGTACTTGGTATCTGTGCAACCCTAATTTTTATGATTATTATTATTGAAAAATATTTATTACACCCACTCACTAAAATCTCTTATAAACTGGAAACCCTGTAAAATGGCTGCACTACTTTACATATGTAAAACTACTTTATTAATTACAAAAAGACTCATGTACCAAGCCAATAAGGGTCAAACACTATCCATACAAAAATACATATTCCTACATGTTATTAAAATCAAACACCCTACATCCCTATGTGTACTTTAAACCAGTCTCACAATAGAAAACACTCCAGACCATATTCTTAGTAGGGAACCCTTCTCTGATATAACCCGGGGGATACGTAAAACACCATAGGGCTCAATAGCCAGTACAAGAATTAGTACAATATACTGTATATCAGTACAATATATAGATTCTGTATATGAACTGTATATATACACTATATCATTTCACTTTGCTACAATGGAAAGTAGTGAGTGTACAGCTTGTATATCAGTGTACATTTGCTGTCCCCTCAAAATAACTCAACACACAGCCATTAATGTCTAAACCGCTGGCAACAAAAGTGAGTACACACCTAAGTGAAAATGTCCAAATTGGGCACAATTAGCCATTTTCCCTCCCCGGTGTCATGTGAATCGTTAGTGTTACATGGTCTCAGGTGTGCATGAGGAGCAGGTGTGTTAAATTTGGTGTTATCGCTCTCACTCTCTCATACTGGTCACTGGAAGTTCAACATGGTACCTCATGGCAAAGAACTCTCTAAGGATCGGAAAAAAATAATTGCTGCTCTACATAAAGATGGCCTAGGCTATAAGAAGATTGCCAAGACCCTGAAACTGAGCTGCAGCACGGTGGCCGAGACCATACAGCGGTTTAACAGGACAGGTTCCACTTAGAACTGGCCTCGCCATGGTCGACCAAAGAAGTTGAGTGCACGTGCTCAGCGTCATATGCAGAGGTTGTCTTTAGGAAATAGATGTATGAGTGCTGCCAGCATTGCTGCAGAGGTAGGTTAAAGGTGTGGGGGTCAGCCTGTCAGTCCTCAGACCATATGCCGCACACTGCATCAAATTGGTCTGCATGACTGTCGTCCCAGTAGGAAGCCTCTTCTACAGATGATGCAGAAGAAAGCCCGCAAACAGTTTGCTGAAGACAAGCAGACTAAGGACATGGATTACTGGAACCATGTCCTGTGGTCTGATGAGACCAAGATAAACTTATTTGGTTCAGATGGTGTCAAACAAGGTGCACATGGAAGGGCTTTATACAGTAACACAACAAAAGGTTTCCCAGCACACTCACCAGCCAGCATGGAACAAAAACCTGTCTAACCGCTAATGTTAAAAACAGAGGTCTTAGATACACGTCTTCTGCAGAATATGTGAAAGCCGCACTGCCTCGGGAAAAAAGCAATTAGCTAAAGAAAATCTAAGATGGGTCAGCCAGGGGGAATCTGAAGAGATCCTTTAGATATTCAATTGTATCAAAACCAGACTGGAACTGGTCGGCTAGGCTATGAGCATGTGCACCCTAATACAGTAGCTCATGCATCATGAGATTTTTGTTGCTAATTTGTGCTAACATTTTTTTTCCTTTTGTGTACTCAAATGCGATAATTACTTTTTTTCTATGGCAATTGACTGGGATTTACGTAAGTGTTGATTTAGAGTGTTTGACAAAAGAACATAATGATTTGTTGGTGTGTGTAACCTTAATTAACAGATATTACATGCTCTCCTCCTCTATTTGTCAAGCATTTGGCCACAGGAATGCACCCCTGCATCTTGTACTGTAGTATTTGCATGCACAGGATTTAACCATTTTGCCGTCAGGGCAATTGTTCCATGTTTGAACACATGCTAAAATACACTTTGTTGACTTAAAATGTACGATAGACTTGCATATCTATACATTTTAGGAAAGCAGGGGACTTGTAGAGTAAAAAAATGATGTACCGTATTTGCCGGCGTATAAGACGGCTGGGCGTATAAGACGACCCCCCACTTTTTGTGTAAAAATATAGGAGCGTATAAGACGACCCCCGATTTTCGGGCGATTTTTTTGGGTCTCAAACCCCGTCTTATACGCCGGCAAATACGGTAGTCTTAAATATTTTATGTAGCAAATGTTAATGAAATATGTAGTATTAACAAAAATACTATAAAATTATATTTAATGCACACATATATAATACAATCTTCAAATCTACCATTGATCATATTACCATTGATTATAAAAGATGAGATTGTCAAGTTAATAATTATCAAATAGGTCAAGCCTCAAAAGTGTGTGCCACAAACATTTACCTACCCCTTTTTTCCACGGTTGTCTGTACTTTGCCTGCATACCCTGTACTCTGGCAGGGGTATGCAGGCATGTAGAAGAGATCAGGTGGGTTTACATTTGCCCAGATCACATATAAACAGAAAACCTGTCTGTTAAAGTGACACATAAATCTTTAAAATACATTCAAGCACCTTAAAGGAGAAATATTGGTTAATTGTTTTTCCCCATAGTTCTCCTCAGGGTCACGGGAGGACATATACTAGCGTCCTCCTGTGAACCAAAGCTCAGTATACCGCAAGCTACAGCTCACGGTATACTGAGACCGCCGCAGCCAGGACGGAACCCGACATTACTGTCGACATCCACCCAGCTGCGTGATTGACAGCTGGCTTTGCCTATCTAGAGGCAGAGCCAGCTGTACCCGCCCCCTCCCCCGTTCGTTCCTCCAGTCAGCGCTGGAGGATCACAGCGGGGAGGGGGGAATCCCTGCGGAAAGCCGTGAGTTACAGTCACGGCACTCTGCAGGGACAGAATCGAGAAGTGAGCGAGCGACGGTATGTGTTCGCTCACTTCCCGATCTATTGAGCCGATATGTTACAGTTTAATTGTCACACGTCGGCTCGCACTATGAGGTTGAGTGAAAATCACTCGCCCCATAGTTCTCCTTTAACTATTAACAAAAATGTATCCTATTTGTGTATCACTCAGCTGTAGATCCTCAAATCATCTCTGAATTGGTGCCAACACTGTCCTTCCTTCTGGAGGGTGGCTACTTTTGTTCCCCATGGTCCCTGTGTGTGTTGTAAAGTAGTCACCTCTCCAAGCTCCCTGCCGGGATGGACTACAATCTCACATTTAGTTTACTAAT
The DNA here is from genome assembly GCF_000935625.1 of Nanorana parkeri. Classification (NCBI taxonomy): domain Eukaryota; kingdom Metazoa; phylum Chordata; class Amphibia; order Anura; family Dicroglossidae; genus Nanorana; species Nanorana parkeri. The sequence goes on from NW_017307646.1 coordinate 441,519, forward strand.
CTGTATTGAAATTGTAGTCCATCACAGGAGTGAGCTTGGAGCGCTGGCTACTATACAACACACACGGGTACCATGGAGAGCAAAAGTAGCCACCCTCCAGAAGGAAGGACAGTGTCAGCACCAATTCAGAGATGATTTGAAGATCTACAGCTGAGTGATACAGCTAGTGATACAGCTAGTGACGTCATGGCCTCCGCCCAGTTGTTATTGTTTATTGATAGAGCAGTGCCCCAGGTCATTTGGGGACGCTGATCTGTCATTACAACTGGGCGGAGCCAGACGTGAGATCCCGACTGGCTGCGCCCAGCTGTCATTTGTGGGGCAAAAGGCCAGCATTCGGTGGGCAGTTCTCCCTGCTTCAGCTATCACTCCGGCTCAGTCGAGCCGAAGCATATGCCTTCGGCTTGGCTGAGCCGCTTGGTTGCCTTCTGCTGCTGTACGGGCTATTGTGAATAGTATGTACAGCAGCCCTTCGGTTCTCTTTTGTTTCTGTGTTAAGATAGTTGTCTGTGGAATTCAATAGCTCAAGCTGAAATTTGCACAACCAAGTGAATATGTAAAAGGAGTGACTCTTCCCTTATCGGACGGCTTGGTCTTTGGTTTGAATTTTGCTCGGAATTGCTTAAAATTCCCTGTATCTCTCAGTGAAATTGCTGCTTGCTGCACATCTATGTTGACAAAGCTGAGTAATAGCTACACACCTCAGCATAGTCACATAAACTTGTATTGCAGAGAAAGAAAGGAGGTGTGTCTGCCCAGGTCTGTTACTGACCGGGTTATTCACAAAAGGGTGAAGAGCTTGGAGACGGCAGGAGAAGTGAATAATCTTCTAGGACAACATAGCTGAACTGGAAAGTGAGCTGATTTGGAGGATAATTTTTCCAAATCAGCTATATTGTCCTTGATTGTTCACTTCTCCTGCCTTCTCCAAACTCTTCACCCTTTTGTGAATAACCCTTTAAGTGTTTTCTACTGGGAGCACTTGGTCTAACTCTGGTGCTTATTGGACTGCACAGTAATATTTACACACCCTGCACCAGTGGCGGAACTATCACTTTAGCGATCCACGTGACCACTATGGGGCCCGGTCAGAGGGGGTACTGGTCAGCAACACCTTAAGTTACCTGGCTGTGCTCACTTTTTGACTTGCGGCCATGTGGAACTTATATTACTCAGCAAAATGTCCCCTGCCACTATGGCTGAAGATGCTGCTAGAAATCCTAGCAGCCTGCTGCAGTTTCTGAGGGAATACTTTTCAGAGATGCAGCAGGTCTGTTAGCAGGGAGAGACCTGTGAGTGGTGTGTAGTGTCTCCTTCCCTCTCCTCACCGATCTATACTGTAGAGATGTCTCAGCTTCGGACATCAGGAGAATTGCCCTGACATGGGCCAGTGACAGCAATAAGAATCCTCTTCCTGGCCTGCCTGAGAGCACATGCTGGAGATTCCACCACAGCCCTCCGGATCAAGTAAGACCCATTCACTTTATATAAGGGATCAGTGACCAAGTCCTCACTCCTTATCCCCTGCACAGGGGGATCAGTGACCAATTTCTCACCCCATACACCCTGTACCAAAGAACAGGTCAGTCACCATGTACCCACCCCATACACCTTGTACTGGGGATTCAAAATACAACCCGTGGGTTGCCTCAATATAGGCACCCTGCCTTAACCCCTCCCCCTAGGATACGTTGAGTAAGAAAATTAAAGAGAAAAGGGTTTGTGGAGAGATATAAAAACCATGTATATATATATATATATATATA